>NC_089809.1:38973838-39013838 GCF_029633855.1 Hoplias malabaricus
AACCCACGCAGACACAGGGAGAACACACCACACTCCTCACAGACAGTCACCCGGAGGAAACCCACACAGACACAGGGAGAACACACCAAATTCCTCACAGACAGTCACCCGGAGGAAACCCACGCAGACACAGGGAGAACACACCACACTCCTCACAGACAGTCACCCGGAGGAAACCCAAACAGACACAGGGAGAACACACCACACTCCTCACACATACTAAGCTTAAACATTGAGTTGTAAATATGGAGAAAGCACTTTCAATATCAGTTACACCAAAGTCAAAGCTTAAAACATCTTAATGTACAATGCATTCCAGCACCTCCTCTCCCAGCTCAGGCAGAAGCTGCACTGAGACCCAGCTGTACACATAGATTTGTAATTTGAGCGTAGTTTATCAACGTAGAGCATGGATTGCTAAACTGTGGCTACTGATTTTCCTTTTATTTAATTTTTAGCACTTGAGTTTAGCACTTGAAAGTGTTTATTTACGAGAAGCAGCCTGATCTATGGCGTTCAAACCATTTCAAAATGGCCTCTGAATATGGTTTGAGTAAAGGGTCGCAGTGTGAACGGGGCCTAAAAGATACAGTAAATGCTGAAATATAGTATATAGTTGTTTATATAGGAGAGAGAGGGTTATTGAGGCTTCAGTGCAGCTTTCTGTTTAAGGTGTTTTCAGTTTATTTCTCACTGAAAGAGGAATCGGTTGTGTTTAACGGCTGGGAATTAAATAATGTAGTGGTCTCTGACTTTTGCTCAGGGCTGCATGGGTTTATACACAAGTGTGTTTCATATTCTTTTCACCGCTAGTGCCTCAGTCACGCTATCCGGGCATGTCCAAGCATGTTGCCTTTATTACACAGCTGTGTGTGTGTGTGTGAGAGAGAGCCTTGGGTTTACTCATGGGGACCAAAACCTGTTTACACACTAATATTGTGGGGAAACGTGTTCCAGATTGTGGTCCCCACAATGTAAATAAACCTTTAAGTCAAAGAAATGTTTTAAGGCTTTTGTAAAGTGATGATTGAGGTGTGTTTTAGGCAAATCTCAGTAAAATGAATGGAGGTCTATAACAGTATCCCCACAACGCATGAAAACAAACGTCTTGTGTTGGTGCCGTTGTGTTATTTTCTGTTTTATATTTTTCCCACAGAACAATTCTGTGAAAGTGATGGTCAGACAATGAAACAGATTTAAGTTGCTCTTATCTAACTGTGTGTGTGTGTTTGTGTGTGTGTGTGTGTGTGTAGCTGGTCAGCATTGGCTCCTCGTATAACTATGGTAGCGAGGACCAGGCAGAGTTTCTGTGTGTTGTCTCCAAGGAGCTTCACAACCAGTCGTATGGAAACAACAGCCAGACAAGTGAGAAAGCCAAGGTAAGGTGTGTGTGTGTGTGTGTGTGTGTGTTTAAATATTTATATGAAACTGTTTCTTTTATTTCTATTACATTTTCCATATGCACTGATCAGTTATAACATTAGGACCACCTCCTGATTCTACACTCGCTGTTTATCCTTTCAACGCCTCTGCTCACAACGGTCACTCTGTTGCTGTGCATACTTTGTTAGCTTCATTTCACCCTGCTCTGAAATGGCCAGGACCCCCACAGGACTCCCACAGAGCAGTGTCCGAATTTGAAAGAGGAAGAAACCGAAGCAGAAAGATTCCTTCTCAGATTTAACAGCTATAACTTACCAACAGATTTTGTGTAATTGTGTGTTGTTGTTGTTTTTCTCTGTCACTCAAAAATGATGGGTTAGTACCATCACGAACTTATGCCTACTGCTGCAGAGAGCCAATCAGAAAGCATCTGGCAGAATCCTGACGGTGAGGCCAGATTAACACACTGAATGTGTGGGCGGAGCTTCTGTGACGAGGGTTAATGAAACTTTTCTACTAATCATTAGTTGAAGCTTTGATAATAGTCTCTAGCCTAGTTTTCCAAGGCTGTTGTTTTCCTCCTTGTGCATTATCAGTCTTTCCCCTAATTCCGGCCACTGCTGTATATGGTGCAATTCCACTCTCTCTCTTCGCCAATCGCATTGGGTAAAACAATAAAACGTAAGTTCAAGCCTTAGTAGGGCATTTAAACATCAGTTTTTCAAGAAATCACACATCTAAACAATATTTAAGTGTCTCTAACAGTGTTGTAATTCTTTGTGTGCAAACTGCATGTGGAACACAACACATTTCCATTTCGTGACAGATATTTCCCTCAGTGTAAAAGTTAGTACGGATACCAACACAGGACAAACGTATTCTCATTGTGAACCTCTCAAAACCACTGAATGTGGTAGCAACTGTCTCCTTTGACTGTCACAAGCAGGGGAGGTGCTAATAATCTTAGCAGTATTGGCACCTACTTAAACGAAAGCGTTTTTATCTAAAAACATATTTTCTTTCAAAGACAAGCAAGTCTTGGACATTAATCTACACACATTTGACTCCTGAAAAATGTTGATTTGAGTGAGTAAAGCACTTCTATTTATTTACAGTTAGCTAAGATTTCTAATATTGTAATTAAAGTGGCCGGAACTTGGGGTACCTACGCTACCTAGTGTTCCATTGTCGCATGAAGGTCTGTGTTTCTGGTTTGATTTTTAATTGACGGTTGTTTATCTCAGCTTCTTCAGGAGCGAGGGTCGAGGATATGAGCATCCACAACCCCCAAGCCCTCGAACATATCAGCCAACCAACCGGAACATTCCACGAGTATGTGCGGAACATGATGCATGGCCACGGATATGACCCTCCAAACCTCCGACAGCACCCAGATCGCATGATGAACACACGGCAACACCCACGAGCACGACAGCAATGAGCTGGTCTACCATAGCCGAGTCTCTATATGCAACAAATTCATTCAGACATTTAACAGCCCTGCACAGTGATTCTGACCTTGCCTTGTGGCGTCAGTGTCCTAGAGACATGCTTGTAGGTTTGACAGACCTTTAAAACAAGCATAACTAAGATATCGTGCCTCCTCCAAAGCTGTGGTCACACTAGATTTTACTCAGTGAAATTTCATGAGCAGAATCCTCTTAGTTTATGCAGCACAGTGGTACAGCAGGTGGTGGCACTGTCACACAGCTGCAGGGTCCTGGGGTTGTGGGTTTGAGGAGTGTCTGTGAGGAGTGTGGTGTGTTTTCCCTGTGTCTGCATGGGTTTCCTCCGGGTGACTGTCTGTGACGAGTGTGGTGTGTTCTCCCTGTGTCTGCGTGGGTTTCCTCCGGGTGACTGTCTGTGAGGAGTGTGGTGTGTTCTCCCTGTGTCTGCGTGGGTTTCCTCCGGGTGACTGTCTGTGAAGAGCGTGGTGTGTTCTCTCTGTGTCGGCATGGGTTTCCTCCGGGTGACTGTCTGTGAGGAGTGTGGTGTGTTCTCCCTGTGTCTGCATGGGTTTCCTCCAAGTGCTCCATTTTCTTCGCACAGTCCAAAAAAAAAAAAAACACACATTGGTAGGTTGTCCGGGGACTCAAAAGTGTCCGTAGCTATGTGTAAGTGTGTGTGAGTGACTGGGTGAGTGTGTGATGCCCTGTGATGAAGTGGTGCCCCATCCAGGGTGTGTTCCTGCCTTGTGCCCAGTTACTTCTGTGTGAACTCTGGACCCACATACAATGAATGAATAAATTAAATCCTATTAATTTTATTCCAGATTCCATTTTACATCCAGAATTAAACGTGGCACTTCTGAGGATGTTTTTTGTTCGTTTGCTGCTCTGCAGTCGGTTTGCGCTGGAAACTGGTCTAATGTGTTTACGAAGCCCCAGTATCTGTAAACAAACAAACAAACAAAAAAACAAAGTGTCTCAGTCTGGTATGCTAGGCATCTGGATGTTTTTAGACAACGGAGACTCTCCAAATGTGGAAAAGCATGAAAAGACATGAGGATGTTGCTCTATTCGTGCTCCATAGGTGGATTACACTGATTAATTGTGTTGTTTCAGATTACTTAAGGGTGAAATGTTTCCAAATTCAGGAGAGCGCTAACTGCATGAAAGTAAACGCAGAGCGAAAGTGCTACAAAACTAAACAGTTCAAACAGTCTTCAAACAGTGAATGAAAACTTAAATTACACTTAGTTACATTCCACCATGTATAAACAATATATGTCACCCCCCCCCCAAAAAAAAACAAATACCATTCGTCCATCCATTTTCCACCGCTTATCCGGGTCTGGGTTGCAGGGGAAGCAGTCTGATTAAAGAAACCCAGACCTCCCTCTCCCCAGCCACTGCTTCCAGCTCCTCCGGGAGGATACCGAGGCGTTCCTAGGCCAGTCTAGACATGTAGTCTCTCCAGCGTGTTCTGGGTCTTCCCCGGGGCCTCCTCCCCATTGGACACGCCCCAAACACCTCACCAGGAGGCATCCGGACCAGACGCCCGAACCAAAAATACCATTCCACCTTAAAAGATGGGGATCTTCTGAATGTAAACAAACCAGAGAGATGCCCCACAATCAGACGCCCCCTTTAATACATTCCTCAAGTGAAACATCACAAGTTTTAGATTGAGACGTGAATTAGCCTCCTCCACCTACAGTGCTGCTGCTGTAGCCTCAGTGACCCGAAGGGGCGGGGCTTTTTACAGCAGTCCTGTGGGTCCATCTGTTTTTGAAATGGTGCATAAGCGTGAGGTGGACTGGAGTCTAGTGTGACCACAGCGTTTATAGAACACACAGTGCGGCACAAACCTTTATTTAAGGGAAGAATATCTACAGGGTAAAGTGAAGGAGACGGTTATTAGATCACTGTGCAAAACCTTTACACAATAATATATTCCACTTAACCTCTACTCTGTAGAATAAGGGAACATGCCTGATCTTAATCTCAGGGATCTGATCCAAACGTGGAAGAAGCAAACACAATCAGTCCTCTCTGTAGCCAATCTGTTCCCGTAGGCCATAATCCAGCCTTCTGTAGCTTAGCTGCTGTCCCACTTTATTCATCCAGTCAAACCCAGTGTGAATGCCATGAAAGCATTTCACAAAATTATACGTATTATGCAGAGACGTCTTTAAATCAACGTAGGAATCAGGGAGTGATCTGTGAGACCTGATTCAACTGCATTCCACTTCTGTCTTTAAACAGAGCCAGAAAGCCTCAGTAGGATTTGGAGGTGGACATCAGTCTGTGGATTGGATGGTTGCCTTATGTTTGCACTATATCCTGTCCTCCAGTGCTTAACCGGTACTTTCTCATGATTCCAGAAATGTGGTAGTTCCTTCTGCAAAAATAATAATATTCATAATAATAATACATTTACTATATACACCTGTCAGACACCTCCTGTTTTTCTACACTCACTATCCACACAGATCACTCTGTACTTATACAATTACAGACTGTAGTCCATCGTTTGCTCTGGCCCTGTTGTTACCCCCCCCTTCCACCTTATTCTCCAGCGCTCAGGACCCCCACAGAGCAGGTGTGATGTGGTGGTGGATCATTCTCAGCGCTGCAGTGACACTGACGTGGTGGTGGTGTGTTAGTGTGTGTTGTGCTGGTGTAGAGTGGATCAGACACAGCAGTGCTGCTGGAGTTTTTAAACCCTGTGTCCACTCTCTGTCCACTCTGTGAGACACTCCTCCCTCGTTGGTCCACCTTGTAGATGTAGAGTCAGAGACAGTAGCTCATCTGTAGCTGCACAGTGTGTGTCGCTCGTCCTCTAGTCCTTCATCAGTGACACAGGACGCTGTCGGCTGGATGTTTTTGGTCGGTGGACTGTTCTCAGTCCAGACACTGAGGGGTTTAAAAACTCCAGCAGCACTGCTGTGTCTGATCCACTCTACACCAGCACAACACACACTAACACACCACCACCACGTCAGTGTCACTGCAGCGCTGAGAATGATCCACCACCACATCACACCTGCTCTGTGGGGGTCCTGAGCGCTGAAGAACAGGGGGGAAAAGGGCTAGTGAAGTATGCAGAGCAACAGATGGACTACAGGGTGCTCCTGTGAGGTCAGTGGAGCTGAGAGTACACAGTGAGTGAAGAAACAAGGAGGTTGTTGTAATCTTTCTGTTCAAAAGTGTATTCATGTTGTTATTCGTTTACATTGTAAAAATGTTTGATTTTTTCTTTATTAAACCTTTGTATTTTAATCGTAGAGCGACGTAAGCGATAAAATGGAAATGAAGGAGGGAGGTCATCTGTTTGATCTCTGTGTTAGTGTTCACTCACAGCAGATAGTGATGATTCACCACTTTAGATTTGCCTTTGATCATCTGTGTTTCCCATAAACTAACCGTGTACTCCTTTTGAATTGATCTGTATTTACAAGAACGTGATGGGTTTAAGTTTCTGCTGACTCATGAGACTGCCCCCCCCCCCCCCCCCCCCAATATGGATGACACAGCACATTTATAGGAGCTGTCACTCTTACACACACTGTGCACTGACTGTTATGCTATAAACATGTTTTTAACAAATCCCTCTCGGCCTGTGTGTGTTTCTTTGTCTGATTAGAGCTGTTCCCCGTGGGAATTAAGCCTTAACCGTGCTTGTTTTTCAGCAGTGTGTTTCCAAATCTTTTGCGCAGATGACCCCCAATGGATGTTAAGGCTGTTCTGAGACGCCAAGGTTTTGGAGACTGTGTTTAATTCTAATTATAGGATGTAGGACTCCTTTAAAGACGTCCCATTCCTGTTACTGCTTAACGCCCTTAAACCACTGCTGTCCTCAGAGTCACAGATGTAGTAAGTAGAAGTCCTTTAAAGCAACAATAGGTTGTATTTGCACCTTAAATTTACAGCTTCAATCTTTGACCTGTAATACTGTACATTACATAGTGCAGTTTCTAATGTAGCAACAACAGAGGGTATTATTCTCCCTATTACAGCTCCGTGGAGCATCACAATGACTTTGAAGCTGTAGTTTAAACATAAAAATACTACCTAGTGTTTCTTTAAAGTTACTATTTCGAAGGTATTTTGTTCTGAAAATGACAATCAAAAGAATATTCCTTTGCACTGATTTACTAGTCATTTGTAAAATATACAAATAAAACTAATAGCACAGTGACCTGACGTCATGTTTTTATCAGAACAGTCGCGTGTCCATGTCCTGGAGTCCTGACTTATGTTTATAATGTATACTTTTGTCTGTGTGAAGACCAACAACAAACTGCCTGAGAACCAACGCTCACTGAATCTGCAAATGCCACACTACGCTAGTATTAGCAATAACTGATTAGCCTCGTTATCCTGAGATGGCTAAATGAGCTTGTTCTTTCAGCAGCCAGCTTCAAAAAATACATCCTTGAGAAAAGATAAATCACAGCAGAAATGTGATTTGCCAAAAGTGAAGCCAGAAAAAAAGTTTGGTTTTTTTTCTCAATGTAAATATTCATTTGGGAGAAAAAAAAACCCAAGTGATTTCACTTTTGTGGTTTGTCTTTTTACCCTATGTCCATTTAGTGGCTCTGTAGCCCCAGCCTTCCAGTGAACAATAAGGAGAAAATGATGCAGTGTATTTCAACAAAAAGAGCGAACCATTCAATGTCTGTAAGCGCTTGTCCAGTTTAGGGTCGCAGTGGGTGAATCGCTGGGTGCAAGGCAAGAACACACCCTGGAGGGGGCACCAGTCACATTCACTCAAACCTACGGACACTTGAGTGACCAATCTACCTACCAACATGTTTTTGGACTGTGGGAGGAAACTGGAGCACCCGGATGAAACCCATGCAGACACAGGGAGAACACACCACACTCCTCACAGACAGTCACCCAGAGGAAACCCATGCAGACACAGAGAGAACACACCACACTCCTCACAGACAGTCACCCAGAGGAAACCCACGCAGACACAGAGAGAACACACCACACTCCTCACAGACAGTCACCCGGAGGAAACCCACGCAGACACAGGGAGAACACACCACACTCCTCACAGACAGTCACCCGGATGAAACCCACGCAGACGCAGAGAGAACACACCACACTCCTCACAGACAGTCCCCACCTCCATTACCTGTTCTCCGTTTCTAAATCCTACAAGAGATAAACAGGTTTCGAACCCTTTCCACATTTTAAATGATATTACTAAAGATACACAGACCTTTGACTCATGGGTCCGGATACTTTTCGTTAATTAGTTTTTCACTTCAATTTCTGCAATAGATAAATGGAGAACTACCCATTTCCCTATTTTGTTTGTTTTCAACCAGAGAATGTCGACTTTATGTTTTTTCTTTTTGTCCAATGAATCACAACAGAAATACAGAGAATATTAGAATCAGATATATTTAATTTTTCATTAAATATTTGATATTTTGTTTCTTCATACCTAACAAAAAGATAACATATGTGTCACATAAACGTCACAGTTCTGCTGCAGTTTTACAAACTTCCTTACATTAGCCTGAGAACACCCTCTGGACACCCATGTCCTCAATGTGCACAGAACTCTCAGCATAGGTTACCGCTTTCCTTGACCATGTTTCTAATTAAATCGTGAAATGGGTCAAGTATAAGAATAAGTATCGGAATAAGTTCTTCCGTTTAAAATATATGGCGCTATTAGTGTTAAAAATGTCCGGTTCTGGTTAATATCTGCAGCCCAATACATAATCAGCCACAAGCAGAAATGAAAAACTCATTATTTTAATTTATTTTTGCTCATATTCATTTCCCTACACTGGGTCCTGTACTCTGGATAAACCTGGTCACCATATAAAGTATAGATGATGTTTCCAATATAGAAACTACGCAGTATGAATTGAGAGAAACACCCCTTTTTCTTGGTGAATGGTTTCATCCATCAGTCCTAAAGCACTCTGTCGCCCTCTGGCGACTCTCTCTGTAATTAGTGTTGCCATAGTGATAACACGGTTTTCCTCTACATGCCAACGGACCAAGTGTTTCAGGCAGTGGGGTGTTTATCTTTTCAACAAAGGAGAAGTATAACGTTTAAAACATTAAAACAATATTATAGAGTGTGTGTGTGGGAAATAAAAATGGAGAGAGAGGGAGAGAGAGATTGGGCTGTCTAAACAAATGCCTGTCCACAATGTCTGTATAAAATAAATAATGAAAGAACGACGAATTAAACTCATGCGCGCTTCGTCGTCACTTTCCTAACCACCCAATGATTTAGACACATGTGTAAGCGCATTGATTACTGACCGCAACGTGAGAGAAAGTGCGTTAGTGTCGGTGTTGCTCTCAGGCGATTGCAGCGCAGTAGCAGGGGTCCTAATTTAGTCCGGTTCAGAACAGTACTCCTGCCTCCCAGTGATTCATGAATCACTGGTTCTCTGGAGTCGACTCTTTGTTTAAAAAAAAAAGAATATAAGGAATCGATTCCTAGTCACAGATTCATTTTAACCAAAGCTTGTATAAATGATTCTTCTCTGTTTAAAAGCAGGACAGTGCCTTACCCACAAATACAGAGTCAGGATTAAACCACTTTACACGCGATTTATACACTTTTAGAGATGATAAAGATACATATGTGTAAATATTGCCACATTTGTTCCAAAATAACATGCAGATTAGGGTCACTTCTGACAACACTGTGGCTCTGCTGACCCACCTCTGGTGCTGCAAACCACATGTAACCCACATGTTAAAAAAGCTCTTTTGATCACACTTCACACATCAGGTCTGACCCACTTCTGGCGAAGATATGGCTGTGCTGGCCATAACAATTTGGTATGACCCAAAAGTGTCCAGTGACTTCTGGTGAAATGAGGCCCTTGTTTGGTTTTTACTTGGCCTTCATGGTGACTAGTAGAAGGTAGTCACACAGGCTCCAGGCGTGTGTGCTCACTGCCCCCTAGTGTTCACTGGTGTGTGTAAATGTGTGTTTCACTGCACAGGTTGGGTTAAATGCAGAGAACAAATTCCTCTGTCTGCAGAACTTTGGCCAATGAAGTGATTCTGATTCTAATTTTTCCACCAATGTACAGCAGCCAATCCTCACCACATCACCACATACCAGTTATTAGGTAGAGAGATGACGAGAGGCAGTTTATTTAAGATGGAGACAATCAGGAGACCAGAACTGATCATAGGGGTAGATTCAGCCAGACATCAGGGTCATTCTAGAAACTGCCCCCACAGTTCGTTAAAGACTTCAGTTTTACCTCAGTTGGTTTTACATGTCATCTGAAGACAACAGTACGGTACATTGTCCCTGTCACTTAACAGGCATTGGGATCCACACAGGCCACAGGGACATCACCCCCAGTTAGACCCACCATCAAAGCTTTCCTAGAGGTGCTCTTCCACTGCATGGTCCCTACTCTACTCAACTCAGAGCTGCTCTGCTTATTTGTAAAATGACGCCGTGGTCTTTTGAAGAGGTTCAAACGCTCCTCGGATCGGTGGCCGACGAAAGAATCCAGCGAGAGCTGGACGCTGCAACAAGGAAGGAACAAACTCTACTGATCTGTCTGAACTGATGACGGAGCTGTGTTCAGTCCCAAACAACAACAACACGCCGATACACCATGAGTAAACACCGCTTAACGTTACCACCGCCATTGTTGTGGTTTCCAAAGCCCACTGTTCCCCTTAGAGACAATGTTTTTGCAGCATCATTGGCAACATTTCTTGGGGGATACTTATAGGGGAAAACCAACCGGGTACTAAGCAAGTAGAGTTGAGTAGAGTACCATACAGTGGAAAAGTGCCATAGGAGGACGCCTATCTAAGTACTGGGCCGATCCATCCATTTACAGTGGAGTCTGTATGTATATACATAAATTATATATATATATAAACTGTGTGTGTGTGTGTGTGTTTATATATATATACAAACACACAGTTTGTTCCAGGACCTTATTTTTAAAACTCGTGTCAACGAACCTGCTCGAAATTTGGCCTGAGTCGACTCCAATCGGTCCGAGTCTCTGAATCACTGGTCAAGAGTCAACTCCGACTCACTGACCTTTTTGGGTCCGAAGAACCGACTCTCTGGGAGTCGACTCCTCCTCACTGATGCCTTTTTCGGGAGGGAGAAGAAACTTGGCCGGGTTTATTTTATTTTTTTTTTTTTTAAGCTAAGTGGATTTGTCCCGAGTCTGGCGCGGTTCTAAAAGAACAGTCTGGAAACACTCGCAGCGGTAAGCGGCTCCACGGCCGATCCAGGTTCTGTCGGTTCCTTTTAAAACGAACCGAATAGTGATTCTTGTTTTTGTTTCACTCTCTTTTCCCTCCGGTTACACGCTCGTGCTTGAGCCGCGTGAACGCGCGACCGCCGGCGTCAGAACTCGGTTCCTTTGTCCCGCGCGGTGGCGAATGCCGTTCCAGCGTCGCGTGAAGAGGTTCTGGACGAGGTTGGGTCCCTCAGTGACACAGTGAAGTCCGAGCCACTGTTAAACGAGTCTATCCGCATCGTATTTATTGTTCCGTGGTGTTTAGGGACTGAAATGTCCCCCCATTTGGGACTTGACACTTGTGGGTGTTTCAACTGATTACATTTATGGAGTTTGAGCTTCTTTTGTAAAGAAAACTTGTAAATCAAAAGGTTTTAAAACCGGGAGATATTCCTAGTTGACAGCCCTCAACTTTGGGCTTGTCTGGGTATAACTGAGAAATCTAGAGAGAAGTAAAACAAAGCAGGGTTTCTAAATTAGCCAGAGAACTTAAACCAGGTGTCGACTGTCTTAGAAATGCTGTTTCTTTTCTTAACGGACAGGCTTCACTTTTGGGCGGAAGTTATCTGATTAAAGGCACTCTAAGTGGTTTCTCCAGAGTACCAATATGTGTTGTTGTAGTTCACCTATCTAGCCACCAGATGTCTCACATCTCAAATCTGTAGTGCGTTAATGGTGCCCTCTATTGGACAAGCAGCAAACCACAAAAGCATAGACATCTGTTCTGTTTTTTTAATGCTTCTGCTGCATTAACCTTTACAGTTCATAACTGTTTTTCTTATGTTTGTTTTAAATTATTCTACTTTAAATAAAATAAAAACACTAAGTACATCTTTAAGAGGCTTATTCAAAATTTAAAAAATGTTTCAGGGCGACTAAAGCTCACCCTTCAGCCTGAATACTCTCAGTAAGTGTTTAAACCTGACCTATGTACGTTTGGGGAATTAGCGACCTCTCTGGTAGAAATTAATTATTTGCATGAAATGTGTAATGTGGGTTGTGCCGTTGTGCTTCCTCTTTCTCAAACTGATTTATCTGATGGTGGAGAGTGCACTCGGGCAAGAAAAGAGTCCGAATGTTCAGTGTAATTCTTCAAGCGTTGAAAGAAAAAGATTGAAACTATAGACATCACATCAAAAGTGAAGGTGGCTCATATCTCTTCATATTCAGCGATATCTCTTTCCTTCCACAGTCTTTCAGTGCTGTACAGATTAGCGCTGTGAGCCACGCCGTGACCAGCCCTCTACGATTGTGGAGAACTGCAGTTCTCTCTGGTGTGTTTATGTTCAGAATCTCCACCTGTTTAAGGAGAAAAACGACTTGTTTGTACGCGACTGAAGTGTAAATTGTAAGTGTTTATTCACTGTTTGAATCACCACAGAAACTCATGTGTAACTCGAGCTGTTTAGTTTTGTAGCACTTTCCCTCTGCGTTTACTTTCACGCCGTTAACGCTCTCCTGAATTTAGAGAGAGTTCCCACCTAAATAATCTCCTGCTGCTCCACAGCCCAGTGCGGGAGAGCTTTAAAAACGTCTGTCCCACACTTGGCATTGAGCACGGTGAATTTTGGCTCTTGTGCACCTCCTCCAGATTTTCCTGTGGCGTTTCTTGATTTACTTAGAGATGATACAGATGTTCACAGATGATGAAGGGTAAAAAAGTTAATAATGAATATAATCAGAGGATATTTTCACTTTCTTCAAACACAAGTCTTTGATGTTTAGAAACAAAAAGAAAAAAGTAACAAGATTATTTGAAGAGCAGTTATTGTCTTCTTCATAGGATCAGCAGTCATGTCTGGCATTGCCCTCAGTAGACTTGCACAAGAACGTAAAGCATGGAGGAAAGACCATCCCTTTGTGAGTATCCGCCTGTTGTCTCTCTCTTATGACAGACTCATTTTTTTCCTGATTTTTATGTGATAACCTTAAAACAAAATGCTAGCTGCAGGATGGTTGTATGTCTGGTGTATGTAGTTGTACACCGTGTTGTTCAGTTAATTAGCTCAGCTCAGCGCAGAGGTTCACAACCACCTGGACATGGAGCAGTACCAAGCCATGGGTTTGTTTGGTGCCAGGCCAAACACACAACGAGTGCGGAGAAATAAGAGCACAGAGCAAAAACAGCTAAAAAACAGAGCTTCTGCTCCTCGCTCCTCACTGCTGTGCGCTCGGGGTCGGGGTGAACAGCGAGCGGCTCATTATCATTTAAAGGAACAGGTGCTGAAAGCGGGCGTTCTGAACAGGGGCTGTTTACACAGGGGGAGAACACTGCTTAATACTTTTTTTATACAATATAAACATTGCAGTTAAAGCCCAGAGTAATCGAGGCTAGATTTTAAAGGATCAACACCTTGAGTTGGTGCTGCTCCAGGGTTTAAACCATCACAGTCTATTAGACTTTAAGTGATGTCCACATCATACGTTTAAAACTATATCTTTTACAAAAGCCCTTTTGAAGTATCTTAGGTTAAACCTTCTCTTGGCTTCTGTAGGTTATTTATCAGCCGTACATTTGTCATTATCTACGTGTGGCCCTATATTTCAGTAAGTGTTTTTATTAATACAGGTTCTCAGCTGGTGTGTGTGTGTTAGCACCTCCTACACGTTCCCTACAGGAGCCAGAATGCAGTGCTTATTTCTTCTGTAATGTTTTTTTTCTCCTTCAGTTTTGGTTTCAGTTTTCAGACACATTTTTATCCTGAATTTCAGTTTTGTTTTGTTTCGACCGAGAATTTTCCCTGTGATGCATCACTAACCTCATATAAGCTAATGCTAAAGTACGTCTCCCCATATTTTTGGGGATGTACTAATATCTGCAACTATATGTGACACACTCTCCCTCTTCTCCACAGTGGAACACAGTTCTGTTTCTTAATGAAACGTCTGTGACCTGCTTTGGTCCAAACCCCACGAGCCCCACAGCAGTGTTCTCCCCCTGTGTAAACAGCCCCTGTTCAGAACGCCCGCTTTCAGCACCTGTTCCTTTAAATGATAATGAGCCGCTCGCTGTTCACCCCGACCCCGAGCGCACAGCAGTGAGGAGCGAGGAGCAGAAGCTCTGGTTTTTAGCCGTTTTCACTCTGTTCTCTTTCTTCTCCGTTTTTACTCAGTGCTCTTATTTCTCCGCGCTCGTTGGGTCTGTTTTGCTGAGTTTAACCTCGTCTCTGCGCTCTCACATAAACACGGGTCCAGCGCTGTGATTGGACAGACTCAGACGAGGGGGCGGGGCCATTCTAAAGTCTCTGCACTCGTCAGAATCAGAACGGCTTGTTTCATTCCGTGTTTTCTGACTTCGAAAACACACAGAAAAATGACTGGAGGGACTTGTTTCACAGTGTGTGGGTTGGTGGGCTCCATTTCCACACATTAATCTGAACATGCACTGAACGAGGGATTATTTTGTAGTATGATCCCTTTTAAATGTGTGGACAGTTTTGAAATGTGAACGTGTGGAAACAGCATGTGGAGCCTGTTAAATTCTGCTCGAGTGACCCCCGGGTTCATGAGGAAGTAAAGAGGAAAGGCTCCAACCGTGTTGAGAGGTGAGATTCACTCTACTGATCTTTTCCAGGGCTTTGTTGCTGTACCAACTAAGAACGTTGATGGAACGATGAATCTGATGAACTGGGAATGTGCGATTCCAGGGAAGAAGGGGGTATGATTCTGTTGTTTAAGTCACTTAAATAATGTCTAACACCTGTGCTTTTATCAAATCTCTGGCTGCTAACGTCCTCCTCTGTCTCTTTTATAGACTCCTTGGGAGGGAGGTCTGTTCAAGTTACGGATGCTCTTCAAAGATGACTATCCCTCATCACCTCCAAAATGTACGTTTTAAATACACAGATCAGACGTAACATTAAAACAACGTTGTTTCTACACTTACTGCCCCAACTCTCAGCTTCACTGACTACACGGGAGCTGTTCTACAGTTACAGACTGTAATCCACATGTTGCTCTGCATACCTCATTAGCCCCCTCTCCCCCTGTCCCTCAGCGCTCAGGACCCCCACAGAGCAGGTGTGATGTGGTGGTGGATCATTCTCAGCGCTGCAGTGACACTGACGTGGTGGTGGTGTGTTAGTGTGTGTTGTGCTGGTGTAGAGTGGATCAGACACAGCAGTGCTGCTGGAGTTTTTAAACCCCTCAGTGTCTGGACCGAGAACAATCCACCAACCAAAAACATCCAGCCGACAGCGTCCTGTGTCACTGATGAAGGACTAGAGGACGAGCGACACACACTGTGCAGCGACAGATGAGCTACTGTCTCTGACTCTACATCTACAAGGTGGACCAACGAGGGAGGAGTGTCTCACAGAGTGGACAGAGAGTGGACACAGGGTTTAAAAACTCCAGCAGCACTGCTGTGTCTGATCCACTCTACACCAGCACAACACACACTAACACACCACCACCACGTCAGTGTCGCTCTGTGTTGAGTGTGTGTGTGTTAAATATTTTTCTCAGGTCTAGCTTTGTGCAGCCTTTACTAATTCTGAGTGGACGGTAATAGGTTTCCCCTTTTCTCTCGTCTTTTCTCAGGTAAATTCGAGCCTCCGTTGTTTCATCCTAACGTCTACCCGTCAGGAACTGTATGTCTCTCCATTCTAGAGGAGGACAAAGACTGGAGACCTGCCATCACAATTAAACAGGTAGTGTGTGTGTTTCTGTAGACTGCAGTGCACTGTGTCGTCCTGTAGTTACTTACTTTTATTCCTGCACCATCCATCGACATCACAGTTCAGGGGGTGCAGGCTTTCACCAAACATTTTACGTCAGTGTAAAAGCTTCTGCGTTGACGTCGATGCAGAGCCTGTGGCGTAGGCTACGCGTTTATAGTTGTGTACTGATGTCTGAGGCAGACTGCTAGGGCTACAGCTTAAATGTTTTGTGCTGCGTTTAACCTCGTCTTTGCGCTCTCACAAACGGGCGCCCTGCGCTGTGATTGGACAGACTCAGACGAGGGGGCGGGGCAGTTCTAAAGTCTCTGCCCTTGACGTCAGAATCAGAACGACTCGTTTTATCCCGTGTTTTCAGCCCTAAGGCCTTTTCACACTGAGACACACGTCGCTTATATTAATGGTGTAGTCCACACCAAGTCAGAAACGTAGACTGTGATGCTGTGTGAGGCGACCAATCAGAGCAGAGCTGTTGTGGTTGAAGGCCAATCAAATGATCAGGAAGACGGCACCTGAAGAGCTGGTCACGTTCGCAGCAGAAGCGTAAAAAAAACATTAAAAAGCAATCAACTTGTTGACTACAAGAACACATCCCTTTTAATAACGAGAGCATCCAGCTGAAGCCGAGACTCAAACTCCCCCAGTGAGCTTCGGAAACCCTGCTGAACTCCCGTGTCGTTCTGGAGACTGGGGCGGAGTCAGTGTGGCGTTTAGTTGCAGTGTTTTAAAGTAAAATGATAAATATATCACCACTCCTACTCAGTGAATCCGTTTATTCGTCCTCTTCCAGGGTCTTCCTGCAGTTTCTGAGTTGAGACAAGAACACACCACACTTTGTGATTGGTAGTAGTTGGTTTTACTTCAGTGTGTGGGTTTGAAGGACGTAATCGTAATCTCTAAAACACCTTTCCAGCTTTTTTCTGTGTGTGATGTGGGTGTTTTCTCATTTCTGTAGATTCTGTTGGGCATCCAGGAGCTTTTAAATGAGCCTAACATCCAGGACCCAGCCCAAGCTGAGGCTTATACCATTTACTGGTGAGAGATCACACACACACACACACACACACACACACACACACACAGTGAAGAGTGTTTTCTAACGTGTGCCGTGTTGTGTTTTCAGTCAGAACAGAGTGGAGTACGAGAAGAGGGTCCGAGCACAAGCCAAAAAATTCTCTCCCTCGTAGACGTTGTTGGTGGAGGGATGGATAGATGGAGGGAATGTGTCAACACCGTTATTTTTTATTTTTATTTTTTATTTTCCCCTCTCCCCCTTTCTCTTCTGTGGCTGGGACTGAAAGGACTCTACGCTGACGTCTGTGCCATCTGTGTCCCGACCTCCTCAGGCTCCGCCCCGACCGCGATGTCACTAACACGACCCCAGCTCCGAAAAGCCTCAGCAGAACAGTCCCCGCCCCCTCCGCTTTCTTACTGGCCACAACCCACCAATCAGAGACAGGCTTTATTTTTAATTTTTTTTTCGGTTGAAGCAGATATTGAGTGACTGAATCTTTTGGATTGAAATTCTTAACTTTCTGTGAGAGTGGGATGAGAATGAAATGGGTTTCCTCTTATTTTAATGTTGAATTTCCTTCTCTTCCTTGGTCGGCTTCCTCCCTGTGTGTGTGTGTGTGTGTGTGTGTGGGTGTGGGTGTGCGCGTGAATGATTGTGTGTGTGTGTGTTCACGTCCAGTTTCTCTCTACCGTGTAAACCTGCGTATGAGTCAAACAGTGCCTCGTGATGTGTAACTGGGACCGGCTCGGCTCTCTCTCGGTTTACTCGCTCTCAGTTCTTTCTTCGCTCTTTCTTCACCGTGACGTTAGCTCTTGGCTCCGACTTCTCGGAAGTCCAACCCGAACACCGCCAGAGTCTATCCACCGCCGGAAATGTGGCCGTGTCGTTCTGCGCCGAGTGGCTGCCACTTTGAAGCACGCTAATGCTGGTTAAACTTAAGACTAAGAGGATGAATTTGGGATCATCTTAGGGTTGAACTCCTCTGATTCACCCGGATGTTTTTTGTTTGTTTGTTTGTTTGTTTGTTAATGATGGGAACACGTGTCCTGAGCTCTCTGTTGGTTTAATAAAACTCTTTCTATAAAATCAGACCTGTGTCAGTCACAGATGGACAGCTGAGAGTCAGAATGAACTCCTCAGTTGCCAAATGATTGTGTTGTGGATCTGTGTTCTCAGTTGTAACTGCTGTAAACTCATGTAAGTGCTTCATCCTCCTCAGGGTTGCACTAGGTCCAGAGTCGACATGGAATTATTGGGCGCAATCTCAGTCACTGAGACACGTGTAGACAGTTTCACACAGTCACACACACACTCACCTGTGGACAGTTTCACACAGTCACTCAGTCACACACACACACACCTGTGGACAGTTTCACACAGTCACTCAGTCTCTCTCTCACACACACACACACACACCTGTGGACAGTTTCACTCAGTCACACACACACACACCTGTGGACAGTTTCACTCAGTCACACACACACACACACACACACACCTGTGGACAGTTTCACACAGTCACTCAGTCACACACACACACACCTGTGGACAGTTTCACACAGTCACTCAGTCACACACACACACACCTGTGGACAGTTTCACTCAGTCACACACACACACCTGTGGACAGTTTCACACAGTCAGTCACACACACACACACACACACCTGTGGACAGTTTCACTCAGTCACACACACACCTGTGGACAGTTTCACACAGTCACTCAGTCACACACACACACCTGTGGACAGTTTCACACAGTCACTCAGTCACACACACACACCTGTGGACAGTTTCACACAGTCACTCAGTCACACACACACACACACACACACCTGTGGACAGTTTCACACAGTCACTCAGTCACACACACACACACACTCACCTGTGGACGGTTTCACACAGTCACTAAGTCTCTCTCACACACACACTCACACCTGTGGACAGTTTCACTCAGTCACACACACACACACACCTGAGGACGGTTTCACACAGTCACTCAGTCTCTCTCACACACACACACCTATGGACAGTTTCACACAGTCACTCAGTCACACACACACACACACACTCACCTGTGGACGGTTTCACACAGTCACTCAGTCTCTCTCACACACACACACCTATGGACAGTTTCACACAGTCACTCAGTCACACACACACACACACACTCACCTGTGGACGGTTTCACACAGTCACTCAGTCTCTCTCACACACACACACCTATGGACAGTTTCACACAGTCACTCAGTCACACACACACACCTGAGGACGGTTTCACACAGTCACTCAGTCTCTCTCACACACACACACCTATGGACAGTTTCACACAGTCACTCAGTCACACACACACACACACACACACCTGAGGACGGTTTCACACAGTCACTCAGTCTCTCTCACACACACACACCTATGGACAGTTTCACACAGTCACTCAGTCACACACACACACACACACTCACCTGTGGACAGTTTCACACAGTCACTCAGTCTCTCACACATACACACACCTGTGGACAGTTTCACACAGTCACTCAGTCACACACACACACCTGTGGACAGTTTCACACAGTTTCACACAGTCACACACACACTCACCTGTGGACAGTTTCACACAGTCACTCAGTCACACACACACACACCTGTGGACAGTTTCACACAGTCACTCAGTCTCTCTCTCACACACACACACACACACCTGTGGACAGTTTCACTCAGTCACACACACACACACCTGTGGACAGTTTCACTCAGTCACACACACACACACACACACACACCTGTGGACAGTTTCACACAGTCACTCAGTCACACACACACACACCTGTGGACAGTTTCACACAGTCACTCAGTCACACACACACACACCTGTGGACAGTTTCACTCAGTCACACACACACACCTGTGGACAGTTTCACACAGTCAGTCACACACACACACACACCTGTGGACAGTTTCACTCAGTCACACACACACCTGTGGACAGTTTCACACAGTCACTCAGTCACACACACACACACACACACACACCTGTGGACAGTTTCACACAGTCACTCAGTCACACACACACACACACACTCACCTGTGGACGGTTTCACACAGTCACTAAGTCTCTCTCACACACACACTCACACCTGTGGACAGTTTCACTCAGTCACACACACACACACACCTGAGGACGGTTTCACACAGTCACTCAGTCTCTCTCACACACACACACCTATGGACAGTTTCACACAGTCACTCAGTCACACACACACACACACACTCACCTGTGGACGGTTTCACACAGTCACTCAGTCTCTCTCTCACACACACACCTGTGGACAGTTTCACACAGTCACTCAGTCTCTCACACATACACACACCTGTGGACAGTTTCACACAGTCACTCAGTCACACACACACACCTGTGGACAGTTTCACACAGTTTCACACAGTCACACACACACCTGTGGACGGTTTCACACAGTCACACACACACCTGTGGACAGTTTCACACAGTCACTCAGTCACACACACACACACACACTCACACTCACCTGTGGACGGTTTCACACAGTCACACACACACCTGTGGACAGTTTCACACAGTCACTCAGTCACACACACACACACACACACACACTCACCTGTGGACGGTTTCACACAGTCACTCAGTCTCTCTCTCACACACACACACCTGTGGACAGTTTCACACAGTCACTCAGTCTCTCACACATACACACACCTGTGGACAGTTTCACACAGTCACTCAGTCACACACACACACCTGTGGACAGTTTCACACAGTCACTCAGTCTCTCACACACACACACACACCTGTGGACAGTTTCACACAGTCACTCAGTCACACACACACACACACCTGTGGACGGTTTCACACAGTCACTCTCTCACACACACACACCTGTGGACAGTTTCACACAGTCACACACACACCTGTGGACAGTTTCACTCAGTCACACACACACACCTGTGGACAGTTTCACACAGTCACTCAGTCTCACACACACACACTCACCTGTGGACGGTTTCACACAGTCACTCTCTCACACACTCACCTGTGGACGGTTTCACACAGTCACTCTCTCACACACTCACCTGTGGACGGTTTCACACAGTCACTCTCTCACACACACACCTGTGGACAGTTTCACTCAGTCACACACACACACACACCTGTGGACAGTTTCACTCAGTCACACACACACACCTGTGGACAGTTTCACACAGTCACTCAGTCACACACACACACACACACACACCTGTGGACAGTTTCACACAGTCACTCAGTCACACACACACACACACTCACCTGTGGACGGTTTCACACAGTCACTAAGTCTCTCTCACACACACACTCACACCTGTGGACAGTTTCACTCAGTCACACACACACACACACCTGAGGACGGTTTCACACAGTCACTCAGTCTCTCTCACACACACACACCTATGGACAGTTTCACACAGTCACTCAGTCACACACACACACACACACTCACCTGTGGACGGTTTCACACAGTCACTCAGTCTCTCTCACACACACACACCTATGGACAGTTTCACACAGTCACTCAGTCACACACACACACCTGAGGACGGTTTCACACAGTCACTCAGTCTCTCTCACACACACACACCTATGGACAGTTTCACACAGTCACTCAGTCACACACACACACACACACACACCTGAGGACGGTTTCACACAGTCACTCAGTCTCTCTCACACACACACACCTATGGACAGTTTCACACAGTCACTCAGTCACACACACACACACACACTCACCTGTGGACAGTTTCACACAGTCACTCAGTCTCTCACACATACACACACCTGTGGACAGTTTCACACAGTCACTCAGTCACACACACACACCTGTGGACAGTTTCACACAGTTTCACACAGTCACACACACACTCACCTGTGGACAGTTTCACACAGTCACTCAGTCACACACACACACACCTGTGGACAGTTTCACACAGTCACTCAGTCTCTCTCTCACACACACACACACACACCTGTGGACAGTTTCACTCAGTCACACACACACACACCTGTGGACAGTTTCACTCAGTCACACACACACACACACACACACACCTGTGGACAGTTTCACACAGTCACTCAGTCACACACACACACACCTGTGGACAGTTTCACACAGTCACTCAGTCACACACACACACACCTGTGGACAGTTTCACTCAGTCACACACACACACCTGTGGACAGTTTCACACAGTCAGTCACACACACACACACCTGTGGACAGTTTCACACAGTCACTCAGTCACACACACACACACCTGTGGACAGTTTCACTCAGTCACACACACACACCTGTGGACAGTTTCACTCAGTCACACACACACCTGTGGACAGTTTCACACAGTCACTCAGTCACACACACACACACACACCTGTGGACAGTTTCACACAGTCACACACACACACACACACACACACCTGTGGACAGTTTCACACAGTCACTCAGTCACACACACACACACACACTCACCTGTGGACGGTTTCACACAGTCACTAAGTCTCTCTCACACACACACTCACACCTGTGGACAGTTTCACTCAGTCACACACACACACACACCTGAGGACGGTTTCACACAGTCACTCAGTCTCTCTCACACACACACACCTATGGACAGTTTCACACAGTCACTCAGTCACACACACACACACACACTCACCTGTGGACGGTTTCACACAGTCACTCAGTCTCTCTCTCACACACACACCTGTGGACAGTTTCACACAGTCACTCAGTCTCTCACACATACACACACCTGTGGACAGTTTCACACAGTCACTCAGTCACACACACACACCTGTGGACAGTTTCACACAGTTTCACACAGTCACACACACACCTGTGGACGGTTTCACACAGTCACACACACACCTGTGGACAGTTTCACACAGTCACTCAGTCACACACACACACACACACTCACACTCACCTGTGGACGGTTTCACACAGTCACACACACACCTGTGGACAGTTTCACACAGTCACTCAGTCACACACACACACACACACACACTCACCTGTGGACGGTTTCACACAGTCACTCAGTCTCTCTCTCACACACACACACCTGTGGACAGTTTCACACAGTCACTCAGTCTCTCACACATACACACACCTGTGGACAGTTTCACACAGTCACTCAGTCACACACACACACCTGTGGACAGTTTCACACAGTCACTCAGTCTCTCACACACACACACACACCTGTGGACAGTTTCACACAGTCACTCAGTCACACACACACACCTGTGGACGGTTTCACACAGTCACTCTCTCACACACACACACCTGTGGACAGTTTCACACAGTCACACACACACCTGTGGACAGTTTCACTCAGTCACACACACACACCTGTGGACAGTTTCACACAGTCACTCAGTCTCACACACACACACTCACCTGTGGACGGTTTCACACAGTCACTCTCTCACACACTCACCTGTGGACGGTTTCACACAGTCACTCTCTCACACACTCACCTGTGGACGGTTTCACACAGTCACTCTCTCACACACACACCTGTGGACAGTTTCACTCAGTCACACACACACACACACCTGTGGACAGTTTCACTCAGTCACACACACACACCTGTGGACAGTTTCACACAGTCACTCAGTCACACACACACACACACACACACCTGTGGACAGTTTCACACAGTCACTCAGTCACACACACACACCTGTGGACAGTTTCACACAGTTTCACACAGTCACACACACACCTGTGGACGGTTTCACACAGTCACACACACACCTGTGGACAGTTTCACACAGTCACTCAGTCACACACACACACACACACTCACACTCACCTGTGGACGGTTTCACACAGTCACACACACACCTGTGGACAGTTTCACACAGTCACTCAGTCACACACACACACACACACACACTCACCTGTGGACGGTTTCACACAGTCACTCAGTCTCTCTCTCACACACACACACCTGTGGACAGTTTCACACAGTCACTCAGTCTCTCACACATACACACACCTGTGGACAGTTTCACACAGTCACTCAGTCACACACACACACCTGTGGACAGTTTCACACAGTCACTCAGTCTCTCACACACACACACACACCTGTGGACAGTTTCACACAGTCACTCAGTCACACACACACACACACCTGTGGACGGTTTCACACAGTCACTCTCTCACACACACACACCTGTGGACAGTTTCACACAGTCACACACACACCTGTGGACAGTTTCACTCAGTCACACACACACACCTGTGGACAGTTTCACACAGTCACTCAGTCTCACACACACACACTCACCTGTGGACGGTTTCACACAGTCACTCTCTCACACACTCACCTGTGGACGGTTTCACACAGTCACTCTCTCACACACTCACCTGTGGACGGTTTCACACAGTCACTCTCTCACACACACACCTGTGGACAGTTTCACTCAGTCACACACACACACACACCTGTGGACAGTTTCACTCAGTCACACACACACACCTGTGGACAGTTTCACACAGTCACTCAGTCACACACACACACACACACACACCTGTGGACAGTTTCACTCAGTCACACACACACACACCTGTGGACAGTTTCACACAGTCACTCAGTCTCACACACACACACTCACCTGTGGACGGTTTCACACAGTCACTCTCTCACACACACACACCTGTGGACAGTTTCACACAGTCACACACACACCTGTGGACAGTTTCACTCAGTCACACACACACACCTGTGGACAGTTTCACTCAGTCACACACACACACACCTGTGGACGGTTTCACACAGACACTCAGTCTCACACACTCACCTGTGGACGGTTTCACACAGTCACTCAGTCTCTCTCTCACACACACACACACACACTCACCTGTGGACAGTTTCACACAGTCACTCAGTCACACACACACACACACACACCTGTGGACAGTTTCACACAGTCACTCAGTCACACACACACACACACACCTGTGGACGGTTTCACACAGTCACTCAGTCTCTCTCTCACACACACACACACACACACACCTGTGGACGGTTTCACACAGTCACTCAGTCTCTCTCTCACACACACACACACACACACACCTGTGGACAGTTTCACACAGTCACTCAGTCACACACACACACACACACACACACCTGTGGACAGTTTCACACAGTCACTCAGTCACACACACACACACACCTGTGGACAGTTTCACACAGTCACTCAGTCACACACACACACACACACCTGTGGACAGTTTCACACAGTCACTCAGTCACACACACACACACACACACACACCTGTGGACAGTTTCACACAGTCACTCAGTCACACACACACACACACACTCACCTGTGGACGGTTTCACACAGTCACTCAGTCTCTCTCACACACACACTCACACCTGTGGACAGTTTCACACAGTCACTCAGTCACACACACACACACACACACCTGTGGACGGTTTCACACAGTCACTCAGTCTCTCTCACACACACACACCTATGGACAGTTTCACACAGTCACTCAGTCACACACACACACACACACACTCACCTGTGGACGGTTTCACACAGTCACACACACACCTGTGGACAGTTTCACACAGTCACTCAGTCACACACACACACACACACTCACCTGTGGACGGTTTCACACAGTCACTCAGTCTCTCTCTCACACACACACACCTGTGGATAGTTTCACACAGTCACTCAGTCACACACACACAGACACACTCACCTGTGGACAGTTTCACACAGTCACTCAGTCACACACACACAGACACACTCACCTGTGGACAGTTTCACACAGTCATTCAGTATCTCACACATACACACACCTGTGGACAGTTTCACACAGTCACTCAGTCTCTCACACACACACACACCTGTGGACAGTTTCACACAGTCACTCAGTCACACACACACACACACACTCACCTGTGGACGGTTTCACACAGTCACTCTCTCACACACACACCTGTGGACAGTTTCACACAGTCACTCAGTCACACACACACACACACACCTGTGGACAGTTTCACTCAGTCACACACACACACCTGTGGACAGTTTCACACAGTCACTCAGTCTCACACACACACACTCACCTGTGGACGGTTTCACACAGTCACTCAGTCACACACACACACACACACCTGTGGACAGTTTCACTCAGTCACACACACACACCTGTGGAAAGTTTCACACAGTCACTCAGTCTCACACACACACACTCACCTGTGGACGGTTTCACACAGTCACTCAGTCTCTCACACACACACCTGTGGACAGTTTCACACAGTCACTCAGTCACACACACACACACTCACACACACACCTGTGGACAGTTTCACACAGTCACTCAGTCACACACACACCTGTGGACAGTTTCACACAGTCACTCAGTCACACACACACAGACACACTCACCTGTGGACAGTTTCACACAGTCACTCAGTCACACACACACACACACACACACTCACCTGTGGACGGTTTCACATAGTCACTCAGTCACACACACACACACACACACACACACACACTCACCTGTGGACGGTTTCACACAGTCACTCAGTCACACACACACTCACCTGTGGACGGTTTCACACAGTCACTCAGTCACACACACACTCACCTGTGGACGGTTTCACACAGTCACTCAGTCTCACACACACACACTCACCTGTGGACGGTTTCACACAGTCACTCAGTCTCTCACACACACACCTGTGGACAGTTTCACACAGTCACTCAGTCACACACACACACACCTGTGGACAGTTTCACACAGTCACTCAGTCACACACACACCTATGGACAGTTTCACACAGTCACTCAGTCACACACACACAGACACACTCACCTGTGGACAGTTTCACACAGTCACTCAGTCACACACACACACTCACCTGTGGACGGTTTCACACAGTCACTCAGTCTCTCACACACACACTCACCTGTGGACGGTTTCACACAGTCACTCAGTCTCTCTCACACACACACACACACCTGTGGACGGTTTCACACAGTCACTCAGTCTCACACACACACACACACACTCACCTGTGGACGGTTTCACACAGTCACTCAGTCTCTCTCTCACACACACACACACACACTCACCTGTGGACAGTTTCACACAGTCACTCAGTCACACACACACACACACACACACACACCTGTGGACAGTTTCACACAGTCACTCAGTCACACACACACACACACCTGTGGACGGTTTCACACAGTCACTCAGTCTCTCTCTCACACACACACACTCACCTGTGGACGGTTTCACACAGTCACTCAGTCTCACACACACACACACACACACACTCACCTGTGGACGGTTTCACACAGTCACTCAGTCTCTCTCTCACACACACACACACACACTCACCTGTGGACAGTTTCACACAGTCACTCAGTCACACACACACACACACACACCTGTGGACAGTTTCACACAGTAACTCAGTCACACACACACACACACACACACCTGTGGACAGTTTCACACAGTCACTCAGTCACACACACACACACACACACACACCTGTGGACGGTTTCACACAGTCACTCAGTCTCACACACACACACACACACACACTCACCTGTGGACGGTTTCACACAGTCACTCAGTCTCTCTCTCACACACACACACACACACTCACCTGTGGACAGTTTCACACAGTCACTCAGTCACACACACACACACACACACCTGTGGACGGTTTCACACAGTCACTCAGTCACACACACACACACACACACACCTGTGGACAGTTTCACACAGTCACTCAGTCACACACACACACACACACACACCTGTGGACGGTTTCACACAGTCACTCAGTCTCTCTCTCACACACACACACACACACACACACCTGTGGACAGTTTCACACAGTCACTCAGTCACACACACACACACACACACCTGTGGACAGTTTCACACAGTCACTCAGTCACACACACACACACACCTGTGGACAGTTTCACACAGTCACTCAGTCACACACACACACACACACACACACACCTGTGGACAGTTTCACACAGTCACTCAGTCACACACACACACACACACCTGTGGACAGTTTCACACAGTCACTCAGTCACACACACACACACACACCTGTGGACAGTTTCACACAGTCACTCAGTCACACACACACACACACACCTGTGGACAGTTTCACACAGTCACTCAGTCACACACACACACACACTCACCTGTGGACGGTTTCACACAGTCACTCAGTCTCTCTCACACACACACTCACACCTGTGGACAGTTTCACACAGTCACTCAGTCACACACACACACACACACACCTGTGGACGGTTTCACACAGTCACTCAGTCTCTCTCACACACACACACCTATGGACAGTTTCACACAGTCACTCAGTCACACACACACACACACACACTCACCTGTGGACGGTTTCACACAGTCACTCTCTCACACACACACACCTGTGGACAGTTTCACACAGTCACTCAGTCACACACACACACACACACCTGTGGACAGTTTCACTCAGTCACACACACACACCTGTGGACAGTTTCACACAGTCACTCAGTCTCACACACACACACTCACCTGTGGACGGTTTCACACAGTCACTCTCTCACACACACACCTGTGGACAGTTTCACACAGTCACTCAGTCACACACACACACACACCTGTGGACAGTTTCACTCAGTCACACACACACACCTGTGGAAAGTTTCACACAGTCACTCAGTCTCACACACAAACACTCACCTGTGGACGGTTTCACACAGTCACTCAGTCTCTCACACACACACCTGTGGACAGTTTCACACAGTCACTCAGTCACACACACACACACTCACACACACACCTGTGGACAGTTTCACACAGTCACTCAGTCACACACACACCTGTGGACAGTTTCACACAGTCACTCAGTCACACACACTCACCTGTGGACAGTTTCACACAGTCACTCAGTCACACACACACACACACACACACACACACACTCACCTGTGGACGGTTTCACATAGTCACTCAGTCACACACACACACACACACTCACCTGTGGACGGTTTCACATAGTCACTCAGTCACACACACACACACACACACACTCACCTGTGGACGGTTTCACACAGTCACTCAGTCACACACACACACACTCACCTGTGGACGGTTTCACACAGTCACTCAGTCTCACACACACACACTCACCTGTGGACGGTTTCACACAGTCACTCAGTCACACACACACACTCACACACACACCTGTGGACAGTTTCACACAGTCACTCAGTCACACACACACCTATGGACAGTTTCACACAGTCACTCAGTCACACACACACAGACACACTCACCTGTGGACAGTTTCACACAGTCACTCAGTCACACACACACACTCACCTGTGGACGGTTTCACACAGTCACTCAGTCTCTCACACACACACTCACACCTGTGGACAGTTTCACACAGTCACTCAGTCACACACACACACACACACACACTCACCTGTGGACGGTTTCACACAGTCACACACACACACACACCTGTGAACAGTTTCACACAGTCACTCAGTCACACACACACAGACACACTCACCTGTGGACAGTTTCACACAGTCACTCAGTCACACACACACACCCCTGTGGATGGTTTCACATACTCACCCAGTCACTCTCACACACACACACACACCTGTGGACGGTTTCACACACTCACCTAGTCACTCACACACACACTCACCCAGTGTAAAGTAACAAATATATAGAAATATTGTGGAAGTATTTATTTGCAATACATTTTAAACAGGTGTTTTTTATTATTATTTTTAATTGTGAAGCGCCACGTGAAACTGGATTGTAACTCACTGTTTGCCAAAAGGAGGAGCTTGTCACTACAGTTTAGGAACTGCTCCACAAGGGGGTGCTATTCAGTTCGTCACAACAAATGCTCTTTCCTTGTTTGAAAGCTATTCTGCTTTTTTGGCGTCTGTTTCACTGCAGTGATGTTTTTAAAACCGGAGCATGGCTTTAGTCTGTTCTACACCCCACAGCTTATGATCAGATTAGCTTTATATATCACAGGAAGTCTGTCTTATTGTCTCCTCACGGTATTGTCTTCTACGGTTTATGAATCAGAATTAGGCCTTCATTGAAGAACACAATATACAAAAATGATAAAGCTGTTACCTTCATGTCTATCTGCGAGTTTTAAAGGGGACATGTAGCTAGAGTTTCATGTAACTGCATGGGGTGTGAAATGGTAAAGGTAGTGTTAGCAGTGGAAATCGTGTAAACAAACACTAGGCGAGGCAGGTTTATGTATAGAGCCACCTTTCATAACCAGTGAAAGTCAGTAAAGAAAAACCCTTGAAAACCTGCGTGACTGAGTGACTTGTCTGAAAGGCCAAGTAGATCTGACACACTTTCTCGACTGATAAAATTAAATATGAACCTGTCACACAACGATCGACAGCAGCAAAACCATGTAACACCACAGGCCTCAGAGATGCTTTCTGTACACCAGCCGTCGCCTTCTCCCCTGCACGCAGTCTACTGACAGCAGGTAAATGTTTTTTGTCCCACACCAAAATAGATTCATTGCCTATAGTTAATTTCTCTATGTGTAATTTGGTGTGTATTCATGACAAGGCGGCTAATAATACGTGCGTGTGTGTGTAACATTTGACGCATGTTTATAAGCGTGTCTGTATATATACCAGGCTTCACTCAAGTGAGGACGACGTGTTTACATAGGCCACATTATGAGAATTTGTCTTTGGGTCAACATTCATACAATGTTTGTAAGTGCACATCCGGTGGGTCCGAAGCCTACCCAGAATCACTGGGAACAAAGCTGGTGTTCACACACACTCGCACCTACGGACACTTTTGAGTCTCCAATCTACATACCCATATGTTTTTGTAGCGTGGGAGGAAACGGAGCACCCGAAGGAAACCCACACAAACACAGGGAGAACACACCACACTCCTCACAGACAGTCACCCGGAGGAAACCCACGCAGACACAGGGAGAACACAGCACACTCCTCACAGACAGTTACCCGGAGGAAACCCACGCAGACACAGGGAGAACACACCACACTCCTCACAGACAGTCACCCGGAGGAAACCCACACAGTCACAGGGAGAACACACCACACTCCTCACAGACAGTTACCCGGAGGAAACCCACGCAGACACAGGGAAAACACACCACACTCCTCACAGACAGTCACCCGGAGGAAAACCCACGCAGACACAGAGAGAACACACCACACTCCTCACAGACAGTCACCCGGACTGGGACTCAAACCCACAACCTCTAGGTCCCTGGAGCTGTGACAGAGACACTACCTGCTTCATCGTGCCACCCTGGGGACAACATAACATATATAATTAAAATTTAACGTGACAACATTAAGGTTAGATGAAGATTAAAGTCAGGGCAAGGATTAAGATTAGTTTAAGGATATGTTTAGGGATACAGTAAAGTTTAGGTTTATAGAAGTAGAAACATTTATAGAAAAATTAATTACTCATAGGTTGCTCTCTAATGGCTCAGGAGACAAAATGATTCTTCTATAATTCCTCAGGGAAAAAAGAATGAGACAAAAAGACATGAGAATTTACTGAGATCTCCACTAAAACCTGGATGATAAAAAGTGTCTAAAGCTACAGAGACATTAAAGGGAATGTCTACAATTGTGGGGAAATGCTGTTCTAAAATATGTGTTTTTTTAAGGTGGAACGGTTTGTCTGGGGAAAAAATGACTGTTGTTTGTAGGCGGCTGATCTGTAACTTATTCACTGTTTGAATTACCACAGAAACTGATGTGTAACTTGAGTTGTTTAGTTTGTAGCACTGATGCTAATGCAGTTAGCCATCTCCAGAGTTTGGGGACATTTCCACCTTAAGTGATCCGACACAACAGAAAATAAGTCAGTGTTACTCCTCTATGGAGCAGGAATAGAGCAACATCCTCATCTTGGTTCATGCTTTTCAACATTTGGAGTTCTCTCCAGATACCTCTGCCATGAGCAGAGAGAGAGAGAGAGAGAGAGAGAGAGACTGACTAGCATACCAGGCCTTTTTTTATTATTATTTAAATTTACAGGAAACATTTTCTGAAATTTATAACAATTTATAAAAGAGAGAGAGAGAGAGAGGGGGGGGGGGGGGGAGAGAGGGAGAGGGGGGGGGGGGGAGAGAGGGAGAGGGGGGGGGGGGGAGAGAGGGAGAGAGGGGGGGGGGGGGGGGGAGAGAGGGAGAGAGAGAGAGAGGGAGAGAGGGAGAGAGGGAGAGAGAGAGAGAGAGAGAGAGAGAGAGAGAGGGGTACTATGCAAAAGTCAGAGAACACCCTTTCATTTATACAATTTCCAGTCACATTAATCATAAAATACAAGTGCCCTTCGAGACATGCTTTTCCTGAAGCGTCATTAATAATCACATCAGCAGCTCCCCAATCACTGCTTTGCAGGTTTAGATATTTATTGCTACATTTAAAATGAATAATGCACATATTTCTGAAGAGATTGAATAGATGCTGTAATAAAAGCAAAGGGCTTGACACACACTGAAACTAATGATACTGAATTTAACAGCACTGTGCTTTCTGTGTAATTTTCATGTTAAGTCCAGAAAGGCTAAAGTGTTGGTGCATCATTGAAAATCAATTATTCCGGCTGTAGCTGTGTCTTTCACAGTGTTTGAGCTGGTCATTGTTCCATATTTGTCCTTGATATCTGTAGACATTGTGTAGATTTGCAAAGCAGCATAAATATTGGCTAAAGTATTGCTATTGGATGACAGCTATAAAAGATATAGTGCCACAAGGAGAACTTTTTTAAAAAGTTAAACAAAAAACATTAAATAAACAAACACAGATTATAAACATCATCATCATCATCATCTTCTTTTCCGCTTTTCCATTTCAGGGTTGCGGAGATTATAAACATATTGCATTTATATTATTTAAGTGAGCATGCAGTGAACATCCAGTGCCTTGTTAGCGTGTGCATTTGTTGTCTTGTTATTGTGTGTGTGTGCGTGCGAGAGAGAGAGAGAGAGATATGTTTAGTCTTGTTAGAGTGTGTCTGTGTGGTGGTGTTTAGTCATGTTATGATGTGTGTGTGTGTGTGGTGTTTAGTCATGCTATGATGTGTGTGTGGTGGTGTTTAGACATGTTATGATGTGTGTGTGTGGTTGTGTTTAGTCATTTTATGATGTGTGTGTGTGGTGTTTAGTCATGTTATGATGTGTGTGTGTGGTGTTTAGTCATGTTATGATGTGTGTGTGATTGTGTTTAGTCATGTTATGATGTGTGTGTGGTGGTGTTTAGTCATATGATGTGTGTGTGGTGGTGTTTAGTCATGTTATGGTGTGTGTGTGTGTGTGTGTGTTTGTGTGTGATGATTAGCCATGTTATGATGTGTGTGTGTGTGTGGTGTTTAGTCCTGTTATGATGTGTGTGTGTGTGGTGGTGTTTAGTCATGTTATGATGTGTGTGTGTGTGTGTGTGTGTGTGTGGTGTTTAGTCATGTTATGATGTGTGTGTGGTGTTTAGTCATGTTATGATGTGTGTGTGTGTGGTGTTTAGTCATGTTATGATGTGTGTGTGTGTGGTGTTTAGTCATGTTATGATGTGTGTGTGTGGTGTTTAGTCATGTTATGATGTGTGTGTGTGTGTGTGTGTGTGTGTGGTGTTTAGTCATGTTATGATGTGTGTGTGTGTGTGTGTGTGTGGTGTTTAGTCATGTTATGATGTGTGTGTGGTGTTTAGTCATGTTATGATGTGTGTGTGTGTGTGTGTGTGTGGTGTTTAGTCATGTTATGATGTGTGTGTGATGGAGTATCCTGAATAAATAAGTGGTCAGAGCATTTCTGCTTTAAAAGTACAGCTTTATAAACACAGTCTCAGAACCATTCAGACAGACATGGATTAACTCATGAAGCTCAGCTTTACAGCTGCAGATGAGCAGTGAGGAGAGGGTGGAGTAGAGGTAGGGGTTAATTGAAAAATGAAGGTGTAGAGTTACAGTTGGGTGTGTTTAAGGCAATAAAGTATGGAAATAACAAACTTTTTCAAATAAAGAGGAGATTCAGGGGTGTAACCCATGTCTGTTGAAGGTTTTAATATATATTTTAATGCTATAATTTTTCTAAGCAAAATAACTCTCAGTTACATTGCTTTTACACATATTTGTTACCAATACCTAAAACTTTCCCTAAATCCTAAACTGTATTAGAACCTTAAATTACACTGACATGCCAAGGATTATGGGATAGCAGCGTGTAAATTGATTATGAACTGGTCTTACAGTAGGGGGCAGCTTGGAAATGCCCACACCTCTATAAAGCAGAATGCTTCGGGGTTTATGGATTCACGGAGTCTGTGCCATTTTGGTACTGTAATTCTTTGGACCATGTCACATATTGCCAGTCCTCTAGTGTCCAGTGTGTTGGTGTTAATAGAGGCACTCTGGCCTACTACGCCCATATCCCATGGAAGCTAAAGAATGCTGCACTCACCTGTGTGTTATGTGGGGCCTGTTTTTTTACATGGATGTTTCTGCGCATACGCCACCTGTCACAATCACTAAGTACCTGAGGGAGACCACTGTGCTGTCCACTTTGCCACACACCTGACACTGTGGATTGAGGAATGGTAAATGTGTGCACAACTTTGGAAATGGATTGTCCCATCCACGGGCTGTACCTAAGTTCTCCCAAATTTGGTGTGACACTCCAGGTCCCATCCCTCTGATTCTCAAATAATTCATATCACAGCAGGTAGTGCAGGTAGGGACCTGGAGGGTTCGATTCCCACTCCGGGTGACTGTCTGTGAGGAGTGTGGTGTGTTCTCCCTGTGTCTGCGTGGGTTTCCTCCGGGTGACTGTCTGTGAGGAGTGTGGTGTGTTCTCCCTGTGTCTGCGTGGGTTTCCTCCGGGTGACTGTCTGTGAGGAGTGTGGTGTGTTCTCCCTGTGTCTGCGTGGGTTTCCTCCGGGTGACTGTCTGTGGAGTGACTCCAAGCAAAATTTAATAACACCTCACTACTTACACAAATGTGGGAGTTCCCTAGCTGTCCCCTGAGGTAATACCATGTCATAATCTCTTTACATACCGTTATTGCATGACTTTTGGCATTCCAGTGTATTTTGATGTGGCATTTCAAATGTCTGTGCAAATAATTGGCTTCTAATTTGTTGTTCATCCCATAGTTGAGTGAGTGTGGAATAAAATTCAGCATTTTCAGCTGCAGCAAATTTAGAGACCAGCTACAAAGTGCATAAAAGTGTGGATACTAACAGGATAAGAGATTGTAGGAGAGTTTATGCCAGCCTTCGCTAGTTGGAAGCTTGCTCAGGATGTGTGTGAGCGATGAAGCAATAATCATCACTGCAAGACACACTCCCAAACTCCACAGCTGAGGAATTATTGAGCCAGCTGCTGGTCATACTCAGGTGACACTCTGCAGGGGAAAGGAGCACGTTGGAAGAGGTGGATGTGGGAGAAGATGGAATGAATGCAGGCGCAAACTGCTCATACACATTGCTTCTTTTGTTCTCGGGTGGGCTTAATGAAGGAGCAGAATCTGTGTCCTCAAACATGCTGTCAATCTTCAGAGACTCCTCTCCCTTCAGCAGCTCACTCTCAATCTCCGATAGCAATGCACATCTCTGAAAACACACACACTGGTTAGTGTCCCAATTGTGTCCTGGGGTTCTGAGATTTAAATTTGAGGCAAGTCAGGACTGGGCTTAAAAAGAGTCAGTAGTTACTAGGATGCAAGTTGGAGTTATGTCAGTAGTTACTGGGATGAGTTATGTCAGTAGTTACTGGGATGAGTTATGTCAGTAGTTACTAGGATGCAAGTTGGAGTTATATCAGTAGGTAGTGGGACACGTTGGAGTTATGTCAGGAATTACTGGGATGAGTTATGTCAGTAGTTACTAGGATGCAAGTTGGAGTTATGTCAGTAGGTAGTGGGACACATGTTGGAGTTATGTTAGGAGTTACTGGGATGAGTTATGTCAGTATGTACTGGTACGCATTTTGGAGTTATGTCAGTAGTTACTAGGATGTAAGTTGGAGTTATGTCATTAGTTACTGGGATGAGTTCTGTCAGTATGTACTGGGACACGTTGGAGTTATGTCAGTAGTTACTAGGATGCAAGTTGGAGTTATGTCAGTAGTTACTAGGATGCAAGTTGGAGTTATGTCAGTAGGTAGTGGGACACATGTTGGAGTTATGTCAGTAGTTACTGGGATGAGTTATGTCAGTATGTACTGGTACGCATTTTGGAGTTATGTCAGTAGTTACTAGGATGTAAGTTGGAGTTATGTCATTAGTTACTGGGATGAGTTATGTCAGTATGTACTGGGACACGTTGGAGTTAAGTCAGTAGTTACTGGGACGCATGTTGAGTTATGTCAGTAGTTACTGGGATGAGTTATGTCAGTAGTCACTGGGATGAGTTATGTCAGTAGTTACTAGGATGCAAGTTGCAAGTTGGAGTTATGTCAATAGTTACTGGGATGAGTTATGTCAGTAGTTACTGGGACGCATGTTGGAGTAATGTCAGTAGTCACTGGGATGAGTTATGTCAGTAGTTACTAGGATGCAAGTTGCAAGTTGGAGTTATGTCAATAGTTACTGGGATGAGTTATGTCAGTAGTTACTGGGATGAGTTATGTCGGTAGTTACTGGGATGAGTTATGTCGGTACTTACTGGGATAAGTTATGTCAGTATTTACTATGATGCATGTTGGAGTTATGTCAGTAGTTACTGGGATGAGTTATGTCAGTAATTAATAGGATGCAAGTTGGAGTTATGTCAATAGTTACTGGGATGAGTTATGTCAGTAGTTACTGGGACACATGTTGAGTTATGTCAGTAGTTACTGGGATGAGTTATGTCAGTAGTTACTGGGACGCAAGTTGGAGTGATGTCAGTAGTTACTGGGATGAGTTATGTCAGTAGTTACTAGGATGCAATATGGAGTTATGTCAATAGTTACTGGGATGAGTTATGACAGTAGTTACTGGGATGAGTTATGTCATTAGTTACTGGGACACATGTTGAGTTATGTCATTAGTTACTGGGATGAGTTATGTCAGTAGTTACTAGGATGCAAGTTGTAGTTATGTCAATAGTTACTGGGATGAGTTATGTCAGTAATTACTAGGATGCAAACTGGAGTTATGTCAATAGTTACTGGGATGAGTTATGTCAGTAGTTACTGGAATGAGTTATGTCAGTAGTTACTGGAATGAGTTATGTCAGTATTTACTAGGATGCAAGTTGGAGTTATGTCAATAGTTACTGGGACACATGTTGAGTTATGTCAGTAGTTACTGGGATGAGTTATGTCAATAGTTACTGGGACGCAGGTTGGAGTGATGTCATTAGTTACTGGGATGAGTTATGTCAGTAGTTACTAGGATGCAATATGGAGTTATGTTAATAGTTACTGGGATGAGTTATGTCATTAGTTACTGGGACACATGTTGAGTTATGTCAGTAGTTACTGGGATGAGTTATGTCAGTAGTTACTAGGATGCAAGTTGGAGTTATGTCAATAGTTACTGGGATGAGTTATGTCAGTAATTACTAGGATGCAAGTTGGAGTTATGTCAATAGTTACTGGGATGAGTTATGTCAGTAGGTACTGGGACACAAGTTTGAGTTAAATCAGGTGTTACTGGAACAGTAAGTTCGTGTTGAGGCAGCAGATACTGGGATGCAAGTTTGAGTTATTTCCATAGTTACTGAGACACAGTTGAGTGAAAAGTTGCAAGTTAGAGGGATGCAAGTTAGAACTGAGAACTGGGAATTTAAGCATAAATCAGACTCACTTTGAAATCTCTGATGTATGGAGTTGGGCTCGAACTCAACACTTGCTTCTTCCACCTGGGAAAAAAAATATAGCTTATCATTAACCATGTCATTCACAAGGTGAGATACAATGGGACTTGAGAACAGTAGGAGATACGAGAGACACTCAGATACGAGAACTATATGAGGGAGTAACTCATAATAAGATGTGAGAACTGCAAGAGAGAGATTGAGAATTGTACAAAAGTGAGAGAGACTAAGACCTGAGAAATCTAAGGGAGAGAGATTGTGAGTCACTGATATGTGAGACACATTGAGATTTGAGAACTTTACAAGAGAGAGCGAGAGACTCTGAGACATAACTGTATGAGAGGGAGGGTTAGACACTGAGACATGAGAACTATATCAGTGAGAGACACTGAGATGTGAGGACTGTACGAGATGAAATAGAGACATGAACATGAGAATTGTACAAGAGAGAGAGTGAGAGACACTGGCCTGTGGTATGGGATGTAGGACAGCAGCAGGCCTAACACTGGCAGCAGACAGAAACATGCAAACCAAAAACTGGATATAGATGAGTCTCTGGTCACCTTTTCTCCTTGGGGAGACAGAAATCATTTGATTATTATATGTTTTTACAAGATGAAACCATATATTTCCTCACATGGGGTGGTGGGTAATGTAGTTTAACCCCAAGTTAACAGTAATGCCGATCTGCAGACCTCAGGATAAGAAAACTGGGCGTAAACATGAGAATTGTGAGTTGCCACTCATTGTACACATTGTCGTGACACACGAAGTATAGTCCATCTCTTACTCAAGCCATTCCTCAGAGGGCAGGACCCCCACAGAGCAGGTACGGTTTGGGTGGGGGAGCATTCTCAGCGCTGCAGTGACACTGGTGGTGTGTTAGGGCTGAAACATACTTCACGTAAGGAGGCAAACACAGCATATGCCTGGCAAGCGCTCTGTAAACGAACAGTTCTATTGTACAAACTCAACAATGCTCTTACATTACTATGATGGGTTAAAACACATAGTACTTACAGAGATAGAGGAGAAATCATAGCACTCTGTAAACTGGATTGGGTTAAGTATGTCTACAGTACAGGAGTAGACTTTACCTGCTGCAGCCATCCATCCATTCATTCATTCATTCATTCATTGTCTGTAACCCTTATCCAGTTCAGGGTCGCGGTGGGTCCAGAGCCTACCTGGAATCATTGGGCGCAAGGCAGGAACACACCCTGGAGGGGGCGCCAGTCCTTCACAGGGCAACACACACACATTCACTCACACACTCACACCTACGGACACTTTTGAGTCGCCAATCCACCTACCAACGTGTGTTTTTGGACTGTGGGAGGAAACCGGAGCACCCGGAGGAAACCCACGCAGACACGGGGAGAACACATCACACTCCTCACAGACAGTCACCCGGAGGAAACCCACGCAGACACAGAGAGAACAAACCACACTCCTCACAGACAGTCACCCGGAGGAAACCCAAACAGACACAGGGAGAACACACCACACTCCTCACAGACAGTCACCCGGAGGAAACCCATGCAGACACAGGGAGAAAACACCACACTCCTCACAGACAGTCACCCGGAGGAAACCCACGCAGACACAGGGAGAATACACCACACTCCTCACAGACAGTCACCCGGAGGAAACCCACGCAGACACAGGGAGAATACACCACACTCCTCACAGACAGTCACCTGGAGGAAACCCACGCAGACACAGGGAGAACACACCACACTCCTCACAGACAGTCACCCGGAGCGGGAATCGAACCCACAACCTCCAGGTCCCTGGAGCTGTGTGACTACCTGCTGCGTTGGTAATAAAATCATAGACTCAGTAGAAGTTAGGGTGTGTGGCCTCTGACTCACTACTCTGACTCACCATGCCATTGGCACTAACCCACCCCCATACTATCAGAGATGCTGGATTTTGCGCTGATAACAATCCGGACAGTCCTTGTCCTCTTTGACACGGAGGACATGACGTCCACGATTTCCAAAAACAATCTGAAATTTGAAATGCTTCGCATGGTTTTAACTTGCACTTGTAGATGGAGCGACGAACTGTGTTCACTGTCATTGCTTTTCTGAAGTGTTCCTGAGCCCCTGTGGTAATATCTGTTACAGAATGATGTCGTCTTTAATGCAATGCCGTCTGAGGGATCAAAGGTCACGGGCGTTCAGTGTCGGTTTTCGGCCTTGCTGTTTACTGGCAGAGATTTCTCCTGATTCTCTGAAT
>NC_089809.1:39021338-39201338 GCF_029633855.1 Hoplias malabaricus
TAAACAGACAAAATACTCCAAAGACCCTTCACTCGACTTTGTGCTCACAGCTATGAGGCTTTACCTCTAAATGTGTGTGATTTGAGCCTCAGTTCGCTGGAAAATCATCTGCTGTGGTGCGCTACACCACAAGTGTCTGTTAGCGCCAGCTGTGCTTCTTAACAGTGTAGAACAGTCTTATTTCACTTATTTACAAACCTTTCAGTTCCTCCAGCACCAGACATTGAAATTTGCTCTCTCTCAGAAATGGGTTTTTACCATCAACCTGCAAGTGTGCACTGTGGGGCAGTGCTGAGCTGAACTGCACAGCGCCGCAAACCCCTCACTCGACCCACACTCACAAATACAAAGCTCATGCAAATACAAGCCCCATCCCCGCTGTAATATCACATCCAGTGGTAATATTATGAAACGGTTTGACGGTATGAAAATGTCCATGTCCATGTCTGCCCCTTCATGGCTGTGGTGTTCCCTACGGGTCTCTCTCAGAAGGTTAATGCTCTGCACCACACCACAAACACAGTTCAGGAATTGTTTCAGGAACAGCACAGAGTTCAAGTTGTTGATTTGGCTTCAAAATTTCCCAGATCTGAATCCAATCGAGTATGGGATGTTGTGGATGGAAAAACAAGTCTGATCCGTGGAGGCCTTACTTTGCAACTTACCCTACTTTAAAGATCTGCGGCTAACGTCTTGTTGCAAGACTCTACAGGACACTTTCAGAGGTCTTGTGGAGTCCATGCCTCGAGTGACACACATCTGGCAGGTGATATTTAGTTATGGGAGATGGTTGTAAATAGTTTATATTACTATAATACACTGGACTCCATTCTCCAGCACATTGGCTACACCACTGCCTCAACATACAGTTTTTATTTGATCAATATTCTTCTCATTTATTAATATTTTACTCTTGCACTTTACTGCCATGTTTGCACTGTACTACTATTTCCACTTCTGGTAGATGCTAACTGCATTTAATTGTCTTGTACAGAGCAGTTTATCAGTTTATCTATCTATCTATAGGCAAACGTCCTGTTTTCTATGCAAAGCTTATTATAACCAAGCTGCAATAACAAACAGTTGGTAAGGGAGAGAGAGAGAGAGAGAGAGAGAGAGAGAGTTATATATAAACCATAGTAAAATAATTTTACATTTGCATATTGTCGCTGTCCAAAGAAAAACATTTACAGTAGCTTTATAGAAGGAGAAAACGTTTTGTCAAAAGACTGTATTCCGACTACGTTTGGAGCGTTTCTATTGGTCGTTCGCTGTGAAATTATCACACAGCCGCTGTTTTCAAATGATGTAGTAACTAAACATCAGAGATACAGCTTTGTGTTTGGACAGCGACTATATGAGCCTCAACATGCAAAATGAGTTAAAAGAAATATAGAATTAGTGAAATAACTGAAAGATCAAACAGCACAGCCTCAGTCTATTAACCAATTAAAGGATGCGATGTGAAAAAACGTGTATTTGTTGGTGTGGGTTTTCACCGCACAGCCCTTTAAATCAGGTCACATTTCTATACAGTCCTCATTAAAGAGTGTGTTCTGGGCACAGGGTTTTTTTTAAAACAAACTTCAAACTAACAACATGTTCCTGGGTGTTAGAGCTTTCACAAAGCCAGGTTTTTAATTCCAGCATCGAAACAGGTGCCAGTGACCAATATCAAATATCATTGCTGTAAAAAAACGAACATTTCTGTACCACATTTACAGCTCTTTTATTAAACGACTCTAAACACTTTAAAGGTCAAGACTGTTGTTAGTTTAATGAAATAAAAACTAAGATTATGTTATTGAAGTGTTAAAATGATTAAACATTCAACAGACTGCGTGATTTAAATTAAATGGAGCTTAGAGAAGTGGAGGAATAGAAAAACGTACCTGGAGCTGTTGGTGTATGAACAAATACAGAGAAACTGAAACCTGTCTCTTTCTCTCTCTCTCTCTTTCTCTCTGTCTCTTTCTCTCTGTCTATCTGTCTCTCTCTCTCTCTCTCTCTTTCATATATATATATATATATACACACACACACACACACACACACACACACTGTTTTTGGCTATGATAGTGGGTACTAGTGTGTCATATCCTCACTTCACTTAAATTCTCTCTGATCATATCTTACTTTTTGATTCTCACTCTCTCTCTCACTCTCTAACCACACACACAAACAGAAGCCTCCAGCTGCGCATTTCACCTTCATTAACATTTGTTTTATGGACAATGAGAGATGTTCTTACTCATAAACTCAGAATTTGCCAGAGACCCACGAGTCAAAGTATTTCACTGACGCAACCACCCAGCATCTCAGCACAGGAACTGACAACTCAGCCACAATTCTTCTTTTCTTTTTGTTTTTGTTGTTGTTTTGGTGTAAAATAAAATTAAAAACTATTAAATGGAAAAACTGAGAACAAAAAGCATAACTGCAGAAACAAGATGCTGAATTAGATCTAATTAAACCCAGAAAAGTTTGAATAACATGATTCAATACCCAGGACCCCCACAGAGCAGGTGTCATGTGTGTGAGCTGTGATTAGTGTGTGTTGTGCTGGTGTAGAGTGGATCAGACACAGCAGTGCTGCTGGAGTTTTTAAACCCCTCAGTGTCTGGACCGAGAACAGTCCACCGACCAAAAACATCCAGCCGACAGCGTCCTGTGTCACTGATGAAGGACTAGAGGACGAGCGACACACACTGTGCAGCGACAGATGAGCTACTGTCTCTGACTCTACATCTACAAGGTGGACCAACGAGGGAGGAGTGTCTCACAGAGTGGACAGAGAGTGGACACAGGGTTTAAAAACTCCAGCAGCACTGCTGTGTCTGATCCACTCTACACCAGCACAACACACACTCACACACCACCACCACGTCAGTGTCACTGCAGCGCTGAGAATGATCCACCACCACATCACACCTGCTCTGTGGGGGTCCTGAGCGCTGAGGAACAGGGGGAAAAGGGGTTTGCAGGATAACAGCTGGACTAAAGTGTGTAAGTGTAGAACTACAGAGTGCTCCTGTGTGGTCAGTGGAGCTGAGAGAGTGGACAGTGAGTGTAGAAAGAAGGTGCCTGTTCCTAATCCAGTGATTGTTTATTGTAAGGTGGAGCATTAATGTACACCAAGTGATTGCACATTTACTGACACTCAGACGTGATGGTAGATGAACACTGATCTTCCACATCAGCTGATATAAATCCATGTTTTGCAAGTAGGCCTTTTCCTCCACTTCCCTTGAAAGGAAACAAGATTAGCCACATCAGTAAACTCAATCTCAACCACAAACTGATACATGCAGGGTTTTTTGCTAATTCTTGTGATATTAATCCAACAAATGCTCCCTCCCTCTCTCTTTATGGAGGGTAAAGCACAAGATGGCTCCGCACTCATCCTCTCTTATCAAGTGCAGATCAGTTGCGTGTTGCGGCTGCAGTGAAGCCATTAGCATTCATTTAATTCAGTGTAAGAATGGAGAATATTTTTCAGAAAGGTGTCTACAAATATTTGGACATATACTGTTCCGCCCCAGGATTAAAACCACTGACAGGTGACGTGATTAGCTTGAAGTTGCTGTTGGAAGCAGGAGAAATGGTCAGCGTAAGGAACTGGAAAGATACAAAACACATTAAAAGCTAGCTTTCTTCATTAGACAACTGACAAAAAGCAAATATGCACACGGCAAATGTCCTTTTATGAATTTTACGTTGTTTCTCTCTTTTATCTTCGTTTTTACTCAGTGTACGGTGTGGTCTTGTTTCACAGTCTGATGGTTGGTGGGCTCCAGATCCATACACATACTCTTTAAAGGAACATCTATGATTGTGCGTAAACGCAGCTCTAAGGTGTATTTAAGGTGGAACGGTGTGTTTGAGGAGATAACCGATGGTTATTTGTACACAGTTGAAGTGTAAATCGTCTGTAAGTTTTTATTCACTGTTCAAATTACCACAGAAAGTCATGTGTAACTCGAGGTGTTTTGAGGCTACTTGAGGTAGCATTGTCGCTAATGCTGTTAGCCGTCTCCTGAGTTTCGAGACCTTTCCACCTTAAGTGATCTGAAACAGCAAAAAGAAGTCAATGTGTAACACTGACTTCACAATATTCCTCCCTTCACTCACACAGTATACACCATATATAAATATGTACACTAAAGAAGTACAGATATAACACATTAATATAAATGTTTCCAAAACTTCATAACAGTTGTCACTTGTTTTTTTCTTTTCTGTCACTTTTATTCATTTATTTATTTATTTATTTATTTATTTGTTTGTTTGTTTGTTTGTTTGTTGTATTTTTGTTGTTATTGCTTCTTGTTGTAATGCCTTGGCAAAATTGTTCTCTTAACCGTCATGACAAGAGAGAGAGAGAGCGAGAGAGAGAGAGAGAGAGAAAGAATATTAAAGTGATAAATGTGATGCAGAAAGTGAGAAAAAGAGGAGGGATGAAAACAGAAAATAGAGATAAAATATAGATTAAAAAAGGTGTTTTTGAGTCCTCGTGCAGACGTTTATAAAAATCCAGATACGTGTGGATGGGGCCTGAACGAACACAGTTTATTAGCTGTTGGTTTGACTGGATAATGCCGAGGTATAATCTGCCATCCAGAAAATACATGTGGTTTTATTCTGACATGTTTTGTCTGGGTTTTCAAAAAAATGTTCGTCAACACCAAGAATTTTTTTAAAATATTTGCACGAGAACTCATGACCCCAAAATGACCCTTTGTGTATCATGGGTGTATCAATGTTGTTAAGAACGGGACGTCCCACAGTTTCCTTCAGTTAAATGAGAGCATAACTGAGAAAGACACTTTATTTAAGAACTTAGTGGTGAACGTGGGCTCCTTAACACCTCTTTAAAGCCTCAAGTAAATAATCTCACTATCATTTTCAATTCTCATTCAATTAAAAATAAATGCAGCTCAGAATAATCTCCAGACTAAAAACATTTCTTAATGCCTCTAATTTGGAAAGGGTCACCTCTGCCTATGTCACTGTATTGTATTGTATCATTGTCTATGTATTACTGTAATGCACTGTACTTTGGAATTAACGGAGCATCTCTTTCACGACTACAACTAGTTCAAATCAGAGCTGCCGGATTATTAACTGGAACAAGGAAAGAGAGCACAACGCCCTAGTCTTGACTTCCTTTCCACGGCTCCCAGTGCATTAAAGAAGTCAGTATAAGATGTTGGTTGATGGTTTTTAAGGCCTTGAATGGATGTGTACGGAAGCCCGTTTCCGCCACATAAAATAATAAAAAAAAAGGCACCAATTTTTATTTTTCATTTTTGCTATCTGTCAGGATTCACGGAGCGGACTGACGGAGGCGGACGCATTTGCTAAAACACGGTATTTTAATTATAATGAAAGAAATAACAAAACAATGACAGGAAACAGTAGTTACAACACAACACGAAATGAAACTAAACTAACACTTAGACAGACTAGACTGGGGAGCGAAACGACGACGAGAGAAACTACGGAGACAGACAGATAACATGACTGACATGAGAAAGGATAAATGAGAATGTGAAATGAACGACAAACAGGACACGAGACAAGAGAGCTTAAATACCAACACAAACGAGACACACCTGGACAGATAACGAGGACGGGTAACACATAACACGGACGAGGAGGCGGAACAAAGGCGGAGACTCGAACATAAACAAAACAGAGCCATGTGCAAATAAAGCACATGGCGGGGACAACAAACTGACAGGACGAAGGCGTGACAGATGCCCCCCCCAAGAACGCGCAACTCCTGGGCGCGTACTCCTAAACCCCCCAGGAGCTGGCACAGGAGAGGGCACGGAAAACAAGACAGGACAACAAACCAACGGGTGACAGGACTCAGGACAGGACGGGAACAGACACAGGAGCTGGGGACACGACAGGACCGAATATACTAGACGGGACATGGGACATGACAGGAGACTGACAAAGGGGGGCCACAAGAGACGAGAACGGACTGGACAGGACAGGAGTGGACACATGGGAATTGACGGGAGACTGGACTGGAGACAAGACAGGGGACTGAACGTGGGACGGATACGGAGACTGGACACATTTGGGGACAGAAGACTGGACATGAACAGGGGACGAGACAGAGGGTTGAAACAAGGACTGGACAGGAGACGGGACATAGGGTTGAAATGGGGCCTGGACAGGACTAACAGGGGACTGGACATGTTTGGGGACCAAAGACTGGACATGGGCAGGAGACAGGACAGGGGACTGGAATGGAGACAGGACCGAGGGTTGAAACGGGGACTGGAGAGGAGACGAGACTTGAGACTGGACAGGGGGTTGAAACATAGACTGGACAGGGCTGACAGGGAACTGGACAGGACTCACAGGAAACTGGACTGGACTAGGTAGGGGAACAGGGACCAAGACATTCAGGGGGACAGACACAAACACAGTGACAGGGACCGGGACAGACACAAAGGCAGAAACGGGTACAGGGACAAGGACAGAGACGGGAACCAGGACAGGGACAGACAATGGAACCAAAGTAACAGGGGGGTGCCCAGGACTGGCTAATGTCTGTGTGGCAGTCTGAGGAACCAGCCTGGGCACAGTTCTGGGGATCGGCCCTGAAGTCCTTCGGGCCGACCTACGGACATGGACAGGGGAGGCCGTAGCCACAGTCACGGGGACAGGAGCGGCCGTAGCCACAGTCACGGGTACAGGAGAGGCCGTAGCCACAGTCACGGGTACAGGAGAGGCCGTAGCCACAGTCACGGGTACAGGAGAGGCCGTAGCCACAGTCACGGGGACAGGAGAGGCCGTAGCCACAGTCACGGGGACAGGAGAGGCCGTAGCCACAGTCACGGGGACAGGAGAGGCCGTAGCCACAGTCACGGGTACAGGAGAGGCCGTAGCCACAGTCACGGGGACAGGAGAGGCCGTAGCCACAGTCACGGGGACAGGAGAGGCCGTAGCCACAGTCACGGGGACAGGAGAGGCCGTAGCCGCCATAGTCACGGGGACAGGAGAGGCCGTAGCCGCCATAGTCACGGGGACAGGAGCGGCGGGAGCCGCCATAGTCACGGGGACAGGAGCGGCGGGAGCCGCCATAGTCACGGGGACAGGAGCGGCGGGAGCCGCCATAGTCACGGGGACAGGAGCGGCGGGAGCCGCCATAGTCACGGGGACAGGAGCGGCGGGAGCCGCCATAGTCACGGGGACAGGAGCGGCGGGAGCCGCCATAGTCACGGGGACAGGAGCGGCGGGAGCCGCCATAGTCACGGGGACAGGAGCGGCGGGAGCCGCCATAGTCACGGGGACAGGAGCGGCGGGAGCCGCCATAGTCACGGGGACAGGAGCGGCGGGAGCCGCCATCACAGACACTGGAGCGGCGGGTGCCGCCATCACCGAGACAGGGGAACCTGCAGCGACGTCGTCCTCGGAGGCAGGGGAACCTGCAGCGACGTCGTCCACGGAGGCAGGGGAACCTGCGACGTCGTCCACGGAGGCAGGGGGACCTGCGACGACGTCCACGGAGGCAGGAGAGGCGCGCGTCGCGCTCACGAAGACAGGAGAGCCGCGCGCCGCGCTCTCGAGGACAGGGGTTTGTGCTGCTCGCCGGGCTCGCGCTGGAGCTGTAAAGGGTTTAGGGGGTTTCACAGGCGCACCCATTAGATCACCTCGAGGTGCGCCCCTGTTAGCCTCAGGCCTCAGAGGTACGGAGGTGAGGCTAACAGCCCCTACCCTTAACGCCCCCCCAAAAATTTCCCCGGACCTGAGGGGGTAATCCTCCAGCGAGGGGGGAACTCCAGCACGGTTCTTCCGCCGACTCTTTCGACTCCCGCTGGCGCAACGACTCGATTCCCGAGTCGACTCCACCGCTATAGGATCCGGAACAGCGCCAGGCAGGAGCTGGAGCCGGCGACTCCATTCCGAGGCCGCTTTCAAAGCCTCCTCCACAGGATCTTTGTGGCCTGTGCGGAATGGAGTCCGGCGAACGGCACAACCTTTGATGTAATAGTCCGTGCTAGCTGCGTCCTGAGGGTCGTTCATTCTGTCAGGATTCACGGAGCGGACTGACGGAGGCGGACGCATTTGCTAAAACACGGTATTTTAATTATAATGAAAGAAATAACAAAACAATGACAGGAAACAGTAGTTACAACACAACACGAAATGAAACTAAACTAACACTTAGACAGACTAGACTGGGGAGCGAAACGACGACGAGAGAAACTACGGAGACAGACAGATAACATGACTGACATGAGAAAGGATAAATGAGAATGTGAAATGAACGACAAACAGGACACGAGACAAGAGAGCTTAAATACCAACACAAACGAGACACACCTGGACAGATAACGAGGACGGGTAACACATAACACGGACGAGGAGGCGGAACAAAGGCGGAGACTCGAACATAAACAAAACAGAGCCATGTGCAAATAAAGCACATGGCGGGGACAACAAACTGACAGGACGAAGGCGTGACACTATCTCAACATTTTGAGTTACTAAGGCAATATAATGAGATAATATCTCATTACTTTGAGACAGTATCTCATTACTTTTGATAATACATCAATATATTGAGATAGTATCTCAATATATTGATTTAATATCTCAAAATAATGAGATACTATCTCAATATATTGATTTAATATCTCAAAATAATGAGATACTATCTTATCAAAATAGTGAGATAGTATCTCAATATATTGATTTAATATCTCAAAATAATGAGATACTATCTCAATATATTGATTTAATATCTCAAAATTTTGAGTTACTATCTCAATATATTGATTTAATATCTCAAAATAATGAGATAGTATCTTAATATATTGATTTAATATCTCAAAATAATGAGATACTATCTCAATATATTGATTTAATATCCCAAAATAATGAGATACTATCTCAATATATTGATTTAATATCTCAAAATAATGAGATAGTATCTCAATATATTGTTTAAATATCTCAAAATAATGAGATACTATCTTATCAAAATAATGAGATAGTATCTCAATATATTGATTTAATATCTCAAAATAATGAGATACTATCTCAATATATTGATTTAATATCTCAAAATTTTGAGTTACTATCTCAATATATTGATTTAATATCTCAAAATAATGAGATTGTATCTCAATATATTGATTTAATATCTCAAAATAATGAGATACTATCTCAATATATTGATTTAATATCTCAAAATAATGAGATAGTATCTCAATATATTGATTTAATATCTCAAAATAATGAGATAGTATCTCAATATATTGATTAAATATCTCAAAATAGTGAGATACTATCTCAATATATTGATTTAATATCTCAAAATAATGAGATAGTATCTCAATATATTGATTTAATATCTCAAAATAATGAGATATTATCTCAATATATTGATTTAATATCTCAAAATAATGAGATACTATCTCAATATATTGATTAAATATCTCAAAATAATAAGATAGTATCTCAAAATTTTGCATATTCATTTTGCATATAAACTGCATATTAATGAAAAACTGGTTCTTGTTTGTATTACTATATGAGGCGGAAACAGATGTGCACCTGTTTACACTGTCAACATGCGTTACGTGCGTGAACCTGTAAGATCTTTAACGTCGTCGTCATTATTGCTTCTGTCTGTCTCAAGCAAAAAGGGGATGGTGCCTTGGCCGTTGCTCCTCCAAAGCTCTGGAATGGCCTCTAAAGTGACATTAGACTTGCCTCACCTTTAACTCTCTTTTAAATCCAAGCCCAACACTTATTTCTATCGCCCTGCGTTCAGCAGCTGTTAGTGTGTCGAGAGGGGGACTGATGGACTGATGTCTGTGTTAATCTACGTCTGTTTGTGTTGTGTAAGCGGTGACTGGAGGAATTCTCCTTTCTTGTGAAGCACTTTGGTTATAAATGCGTTATGAAAATAAAATGCACTCACTCACTATTTAAACAACTAGACCGCTCTTTCCACTTTAGCAGTGAGCTGATTGGAAGATGAGACTTTCCACATAAACAGATATCACTCTGAGCGTGAGACGCTTTGCAGATTATTTTTAAACCAGTGACCAGTCTCTTCACTCCTGCCACAAATAAAGAACTATCGCACATCGTTAAACTACTGCTTCACAAAATGTGATGCACCATATCTTCAGATGGCTCAGCGTGCTTTGAGGAGAATGCTAGTTGATTATTATGTTATACTGAGCGATGAAGAGTCTCTGAATCTAATGCTTAGACAATTGCATAACCTGGGAGACCCCCACTCTTTGACTACTTTTTGCAGCACCATGACTTCCCCTCACCTCTGCTGTGTGCTTCTTTTTTAGGCTGTAGCTTGAGGGTACCTTTAAAAAGCACACAGCACCGTTGACATGCTTTCTCTTCTTTACATTTGTTGTTTACACTTTCAGTTCATTCAGCTAGTGAATAATTAACATGGAACACAGCTCTGTTTGTTTTATAACACAACTGTAGTGTATTTTCTGTTCTGTGAAAAAACGTTGCACTTTTAAAACAACAACAACAACAAAAGATACCAAAAATGATGTTGACTCATGTTCTGTAACTTTTTCAACCTGATCAGCGTCAACATGGGTCCAGAGACTCACCCAGTGACACACACACACACACACACGAACACACACCTGTGGACAATTTCACACAATCACCCAGTCACTCAGGAAACACACAGGAAAACAGACTGGCCTTTTTTTCACAGTGTGTGTGTGTTGGTGGACTCCAGATCCACACGTTAATGTGCACATGCACTGAACGACAGATTTCCTCGTTTATATTTTCTCTTAAATTAGCTGAATTCTTAGGGCAAGTGTCTGGACACTTTTGGACACTTTCAGATTTCAGTGGTTAACAGAGTCTGGGTTTCACTGCAGACTTCTTAATACATGAGAACTGCAGCTGATACTATAACTGTATCAGGCCACTCAGCTCAGCTCATCACAAATAGTCCTCCTGCATCATCTATGACGCTTATTATAGTTTGTGTTTGTGTGTGTGTTTGTGTGTGTATGTGTGTGTGTGTGTGTGTGTGTGTGTGTGTGTGTGTATGTGTGTGTGTGTGTGTGTGTGTGTGTGTGTGTGTGTGTGTGTGTATGGATAGGGGTTAACAACATTTGTAGAGCAGATGGACTAGAGTACTACATATAGACGGCTAGACTGACTGCAGTAATGTTTTTAAATATTCATTCATTTATTACTTTTCTGTTACTCTTCTGTTTTCCTGAAGCTCAGAGTGGCGTGATGTGCAAAGGCTGCCAGGAATCCTTTTTGGGGTTTTATTTTGGTATTGTTTTGTATGTTATTTTGTGTGATAGTGTGTTTTTTTTGTCTTGTAGTTTTCAAATAATTCTTGCTTTTTGAAAGTTTGACCTCCCCCTGACTCACACATCAGTTTAAATTTGTTTGCGTTTCTCTCTAAATGTCTCTAAATGAAAAGTGGATCTTCATCTGTCAGCATTATCATGTGATCCAGTGATACTGTGACCTCTGCTTTCAGCTCAGCTTGTGATGACATATCCTGAAAAGATAATAATATAAAACTCTTCATAAATGAGAACTCGCCTTGTATTTAACCCCTAGAATTCAAAGTTGTTCCAGGCAATAACTAAAAGCATGGTGTGATTCATTCATTCATTGTCTGTAAGCGCTTAACCAGTTAACCAGTGACCCAGAGGAAACCCTCACAGACACAGAGAGAACACACCACACTCCTCACAGACAGTCACCCGGAGGAAACCCACGCAGACACAGAGAGAACACACCACACTCCTCACAGACAGTCACCCGGAGGAAACCCACGCAGACACAGAGAGAACACACCACACTCCTCACAGACAGTCACCCGGAGGAAACCCACGCAGACACAGAGAGAACACACCACACTCCTCACAGACAGTCACCTGGAGGAAACCCACGCAGACACAGAGAGAACACACCACACTCCTCACAGACAGTCACCTGGAGGAAACCCACGCAGACACAGAGAGAACACACCACACTCCTCACAGACAGTCACCTGGAGGAAACCCACGCAGACACAGAGAGAACACACCACACTCCTCACAGACAGTCACCTGGAGGAAACCCACGCAGACACAGGGAGAACACACCACACTCCTCACAGACAGTCACCCGGAGGAAACCCACGCAGACACAGGGAGAACACACCACACTCCTCACAGACAGTCACCCGGAGGAAACCCACGCAGACACAGGGAGAACACACCACACTCCTCAGAGACAGTCACTCGGAGGAAACCCACGCAGACACAGAGAGAACACACCACACTCCTCACAGACAGTCACCCGGAGGAAACCCACGCAGACACAGGGAGAACACACCACACTCCTCACAGACAGTCACCTGGAGGAAACCCATGCAGACAAAGGGAGAACACACCACACCTGTGAAGGACTGGCACCCCCTCCAGGTTAGGCTCTGGACCTACTTCCAACCCTGACCTGGATAAAAGCGTACAGACAATGAATGAATGAATGTTTCTGTTCAAATGGGTTTTCTTATTTGTGACTTAAACTCTATGATCATTTATTTAGAAAATTAGTAAATGAATAGTGGTCTCTAATGGTGGACACTAGCTAGAAACGTCATTGCGACTGCAATGTCTGGTGCACATTAAGCTCCTGCTAGCTGCATTGATCTATAGCACTGATAAGCACTCAGTATCATTAGCTGGAATTTTTCATATCTTCTTAAAGTACATATCTGAGTCTTGCCATCAAGGACGATTGCTACATTTGAGCAGTGTGTGTAAATGTGCGTGCGAGAAGCACTTGTTAAAATTTTCAGTATTATTGTTTGTTTATAATAACATTCTACATCTGTAGCATGATTTGCCCATTGGGGACTCCATACACAAGCTGATTTTATATTAATATATATTTACATTATTTATTTTACCACTCATTCTTGTAGAATCAGTTTCTCATAAGCGTGAGTTGGTTTATGCTGAAGTCAAATAGATGTGATTCAGCTTTAAATTAACTTTAACGGGCATTTTCCAGCCACTTCCATGTCTTGTTTCTGTTCAGTGTTCAGTAGAAATATGGTAAAACTTTGAGAACGTTGTAAGAGTGCAGACTCAGACTAGGCTTGTGGTCAGATGTGTTAATTGAGGCCTAGAGGACGCGTAGTCATGATGCTTGTAAATTGGGTTGTAGTGCACATGAACGTGTGAACTGACATCATTGAAGATCAGAGACATTGTTATTTTTAATAAGGCGTATACGTGTTTTTATCTTTTGTAAGGGACATGAGCATGCGGCTTACATTGACATTAGATTGGCAATGAACGTCCGTGCCCTCTGTGCAGTTCTACGTGAGATCCGTGACTTTAAACGCGCTGGGAATGATGAGGATTGTATGTGACCATGAGTTTGAATTCATGACTATTCTCATTTTCTGAAGAGATCCAGTTAATGTTCAGTCACCGGTGGAAAAACTACTCATTAGTTGTTTTGTATGTTGATTAACTGATGAAGAAAACTTTTTTTCCATGGCTTTCTTGATGCACAGAATAACCATAATCCAGTCCATGGTGCGCACACATTAACGCCATGTCCACAACAGATTTAACAACACTTTCCTTGAAGACCCTGCTGGTGTCAAATCTGATAACAAAAAGAAGAAAGGTGTTAGAGTGCTAAATGGAACTCACACCTGTGATCACGCGTGCAGTGGTAAATCATTATATTCAGATAACTGATGACTGGTCTGATAATGATGTCCAACACATTCCAAAATCATCAGATGGAGCTCCATTATTTCAGAGGTTTTCATTTTGAAGTTCATTAACAAAATGCTACGCCTTCTTTAAAGTATCTTCTAGTATTTAGTGTTTATTTCTGTTGTCGGGATGCAGCTAAAAAGAAAACGAAAGTAAAGATAATTAATAGACATTAACAGACATATTGAGCTTATTGTGCGTACCATTTTTACTCAGTTAATTAAAACTAATTTAATTAACTTCAAACAACTTTGTTAATTAAAATCTGTACTTCTATAAAGAAAGAATATTCTTCTTTAAAAGTATTTTTGTTGCGTTTTAATTACCGTTTGGACCAAGATTATCTTTAGATTCAGTGAATGGACTGCTTTGCTGCTGACTGCACGCCTCAGACTTCAGTTTGTAGTATTTTCTCATACTTTAACTTGAGCCAATGTTTACTTTAAATTTAAAACACTGTAAAATTACAAAAGGAGCATGTGCTTTCTTCACGCTCCTACAGACGTTTTGTACCCTCTGTGGTACATATTTGTACCTTTATTTAGGGCACATAACTGTACCTTATTCTATTAAAATTGTGTTGATTTCCTACGCCCCGTTTCTTCTTCAGGAATTATATTAGGTTTTTTTTATATGACACAGTTCTGTAAAGAAAGGTTGCAAACATTTATCTCTGCTTCCAGAGAAGGGAATGTAATGTACCTTTAAGGAACAAAACTGGACTTTTAAACACTGTTGTACCTTTAAAGATACATTTACACCGTCTGTACCTTTAGTGACCAACATTGTAACTCTACTGTACCTTTTTTTTCTGAGAGTGTAGGTTAGTGTCTTTGTGTGTGACTATGGGGGACTGAAGTAAAGACACTTTAAGTTTTTATTACAATTAATTTATTACACCCAAAGCATTTTGAAACATGAACACAGCCGTCCACAGCGTTCCCTTCCTCTGCCTTTCATCTGAGAGGGGCTTGGGCCCAGAGAACTCATTGTTTCTGTGTGTAATTTATGTATTGATTTAGCTTATGTAACATATTTAGATGGCGTTTTGTTAATGCAGTGAGAGACTGTGTTAAGTGACAAATGTGTCTGAAGTATATATATATATATATATTAGATGAGTTTTAAATGAGATCACATTAGATGGGTGGGTTAATATATATAAATATGTATATGTATAAAAGCCCTCAGTTGTAATGCGGTCTGACAGCTGTCTGAAAAATCTTTAATGATGTTTGTCCCAAAGTGGTGAGCCATGCCCTCTGTTTATTACAGACTTGAGCCTTTCGCTGGGTGTTAATTTTATAACTTATATATTCTTCTGCTTATTGTGGAAACATTGGGACTTGCTCATACTCATTTCTCTTATTTTCTCTAAATTGTTTATGTATTTATATTAACAAAATACAATGAATTTGCTCAGTGTAAAAATTCACTTCACTTTTCACTTTGAAAAATGGACTTTTGTGATAACAGTGTGATAACGCTGGAGGAGGCGGTGGCTCTGTTGAGCTGTATCTGTTCATTTTGGTCATATCTCTCTCTTGGGCGCTTTATTTCTTATTTGTGTCCAAACCTGGAAAAAGAAGAATTACAGCTTTTCTAAACACCTGATGTTCAACTGAAAACCTGTTATTTTTTTATTACAGCAGTCTATGTGTAATGACAAGTTGCAGGACTTGCTTTTTTTTTTTTAAGTAAAAATATGCTAGTCAGCTAAGACACACATTAAATACACAGAAATATCGTGAACATTTACTTTTGTAAGATGCAGTGTAAATTGTACTGACCCTGAATAAACCTATTATATATATCAGGAGGAATACATAATTAGATTACAGACATAAGTGTGTGCTCTGATGCCATGGTTAACTATTTTATTCTTCAAATATTCCTCATTCCTGAACAGATATGAAGAGAATTAATACACTGTGTATTTTATAAATGATTATAAAAACACACATTGACTTTTAAATGAATTTATATATATTTTTTTAGCATTTTATTAGAGCAGAAATGTAAATTCTGAGTTGGGGACAATAATAAACGTTTCTTTGGGTGATAAAATTAAATTTACTTTTAAAAATTAAAAATATATATTCATTAATATATTCATCTGTAATGTAGTGTTTCTAACTCATAAATTTAATGTTGTAATAAAGTATTTAACCTTAACGCCTTCCCGAGAACACGAGGCGGTTTAGATGTAACACCGAGCCACGTCACTCCAACGGCTCTGAGCCCTTCGCCGAGAGTTCCGTCTTTTACAGATTTTTACGGCTTATTTGAGCAGTTAAATTGTTTAAACGCTGATTTAAATATTAATAATAGGTCTTAAAGCAAATAAGTGTGTATTTTGAATGACAGACCTGTTATTTACACATACGAAGCGGTAACAGCCTTGAGGAGGAACGTTTCTTGGCGGTGCTGTGTTTCCGCCTGGACGCTGTAGTTCGATTCAGAGCAGTGTAAACACTGGAGACATTTAGTGATTAAAGGAATGCTCAGTGTTTAAACTCGTTTTTAAAGTGTATTTGTTGTGAACCGAGGGTTAACGCTGGAGGAGGCGGTGGCTCTGCTTGAGCTGTATCTGGTCATTATGGTCATCTCTTTCTCCTGGGCGCTTTATTTCTTATTCGTGTCCAAACCCGGAGTAGGAAAGAATTACAGTTAAATTCGTTTAATTTACTCTTCCTTAATTCATTTACATTTGTTTCACTTGTTCAACACAATGGAGCCGTAAAGAGTCACAGCACGGACTCAGGGGAGCTTCAGATAAAGGTAAATATGAGTTTTATATTGCTCTGCATACTTTGTTAGCCCTCTTTCCCCCCTGTTCCTCAGCACTCAGGACCCCCACAGAGCAGGTGTGATGTGGTGGTGGATCATTCTCAGCGCTGCAGTGACACTGACGTGGTGGTGGTGTGTTAGTGTGTGTTGTGCTGGTGTAGAGTGGATCAGACACAGCAGTGCTGCTGGAGTTTTTAAACCCTGTGTCCACTCTCTGTCCACTCTGTGAGACACTCCTCCCTCGTTGGTCCACCTTGTAGATGTAGAGTCAGAGACAGTAGCTCATCTGTCGCTGCACAGTGTGTGTCGCTCGTCCTCTAGTCCTTCATCAGTGACACAGGACGCTGTCGGCTGGATGTTTTTGGTCGGTGGACCGTTCTCGGTCCAGACACTGAGGGGTTTAAAAACTCCAGCAGCACTGCTGTGTCTGATCCACTCTACACCAGCACAACACACACTAACACACCACCACCACGTCAGTGTCACTGCAGCGCTGAGAATGATCCACCACCAAAATCAGACATGCCACCAGTAGTGGTAATATTTATTTGTTTGCAATGCATTGTGGGAGTGTCCTATAGTCCTATAGTGTAGGTGTCCTGTACTGTGTGCATGCTATGTAGTGTATGCTTGCTCTTTTTTTGTACTATGTGGACTATGTGTGAGTTTCCTGTAATGGCAGAGTCCTGTCCCAGGTTGGGAGCATCCTGTATTAGCTGTATTATGTTTAGCAGAAGTGCCCTGTATTGTACTTGTCCTTAACAATTTAAAAATGCATTGTGCACTTCTTATCCTGGCAGCTTTTGAAGATGGTTCTGCTGCAGTAGTTTTGGTCTCCAGTGTACAGATCTAAACATGGACTTCTCCAAGTTCCTGGCGGATGATTTTGATGTGAAGGAGTGGGTGAATGGCGCCTTTAAAGTGGCTCAGCAAGATGCCCCTGGCAGAGCAGACGCACACGCGGCGACTCTCGTAATGAAGCTCCAGCTGTTTATTCAAGAGGTGAATAACTCCATTGAAGGTAAATATCGCTTTTCAAGAGGGTAACAACTATGTGAAGCACTTGTCTGCCGCATCATTGTATAAATAACTCATCTCAGGAAGGAAAACAGTATTATCTAGGGCTTGGCAACTGAATTTACTACGTTAAAAAGAGCAATGTCAGATGCCGTGTTTCCCTTTACACTGTGCTTTTTTAACTAGCAGTAGATTGTTTTTTTTACCTTAATATTACAGGATTAAACCCCACAGCAGTGTTCTCCCCCTGTGTAAACAGCCCTGTTCAGAACGCCCGCTTTCAGCACCTGTTCCTTTAAATGATAATGAGCCGCTCGCTGTTCACCCGGACCCCGAGCACACAGCAGTGAGGAGCGAGGAGCAGAAGCTCTGGTTTTTAGCCGTTTTCACTCTGTTCTCTTTCTTCTCTGTTTTTACTCAGTGCTCTTATTTCTCCGCGCTCGTTGTGTCTGTTTTGCTGAGTTTGATCTCGTCTTTGCGCTCTCACATAAACACGGGTCCAGTGCTGTGATTGGACAGACTCAGACGAGGGGGAGGGGTGAATCTAAAGTCTCACGTCACGCCAGAAGTGAAGCAGAATCAGAACGGCTCGTTTTATCCTGTGTTTCCTGACGTAGGCAGCACACAGAAAACTGAGTTTGTGGTTTTGTTTTGCAGCGTGTGGGTTATTGGGCTCGAGGTTCACACAAGAATGAGAACATGCCCCAAACAAGGAAGTTTAATAAATGTCCACTTTTAAAAGCAACCGCAGTACAACCCCTGCACAGTGACATGTAGTTATTCAGATGTGGGCTCGTTCTGAAACGATGTTACTTTTTCTTTATTTAGTTATTCCTCCTCGCTCTGATGCTGGAAAGATCTTTACAAATCTGTTAATATTTCATCACATTGCCCCCTACATTCTTCTGTCTGTCTGTTCAGAAAGCAGCATTCAGGCTCTACAGAACATGCCTCGAGTGTTGAGAGATATAGAAGCTCTAAAGCAAGAGGCTTCATTCCTAAAGGATCAGATGATTATGGTGAAGGAAGACATCAAGAAATTTGAACAGGACACAGTGCAGTCCATGCAGGTAGGTGTATATACCCACACACACACACACACACACACACACACACAAAGTCAAGTCAAGTCAGATTTATTTGTATAGCTCTATTTACAACCGGATGGTGTCACAAAGCATTGGGTATTAAATAAACATCAAGAATCCTCAGGTGAGCAGACAAAGGCAACAGTGGCAGGGAAAACTCACTCAAAGCTAGAGTAAGAACCTCAGGAGGATCCAAGACTCAGAGGGGGCCCTCCTCCTCTGATCAAACACATTGTAAACAATAGAGATTTAATTTAAAACTGCAGATAGAAGCCGTAGTGAAGTCTGTATGGATCATGGAGGTCTGACAGGGGCCACAGATGTGGTCATAATGGAGGCACATACAGGGGTTGGACAATGAAATTGAAACATCTGTCATTTTAGTGAGGTTTCATGGCTAGATTGGAGCAGCCTGGTGGCCAGTCTTTGCACCAGTAAGACCATGTGCATCCAGTGGTTCAAACATTGTGTCCTGAAGGCGGTGCCGTGTATCAGGACGACAATGCACCAATACACACAGCGAGACTGGTGAAAGACTGGTTTGATGAACATGAAAGTGAAGTTGAACATCTCCCATGGCCTGCACAGTCACCAGATCTAAATATTAATGAGACACTTTGGGGTGTTTTGGAGGAGCGAGTCAGGAAACGTTTTCCTCCACCAGCATCACGTAGAGACCTGGCCACTATCCTGCAAGAAGAATGGCTTCAAATCCCTCTGACCACTGTGCAGGACTTGTATATGTCATTCCCAAGACGAACTGACGCTGTATCGGCCGCAAAAGGAGGCCCTACAACATACTGATAAATTACTGTGGTCTAAAACCAGTTTCACTTTCATTGTGGGCCCCCTGAAACACTGGTATCCACCGCTCCACCATCAACAAACCTGAGTGATCGCATGTGAGCAGTGAGACAACAGCACCAGCGTTGCAGTTTTCCACAATTGCTTCTGTCTCTCCAGACTGTCTCTTCCGGACTCTCCCTAGAGAATCTGTCAATGCGAGGCTAGGTTAACCCTAACCTTAACTCAACCTTTAAAATATGTCTTCAACTTAAAATGTAATGATGACTTTGTTGGGAGCAGCATTCACAGTCTGTAGCCCTTATCCAGTTCCGGGCGCCGGTGGGTCCGGAGCCTACCCGGAATCACTGGGCGCAAAGTGGGAACAGACCCTGGAGGGAGCATGTATCAGTCATAACGTGACAAATTCTGATTGTGAATTCTGTCTGAGCGTCATTCAAATCCATCGCGATGAACACACAATATCAGCTAAAGTCTTTATTAACGTGCTGAGGTATTAAAACATTATCACTGTTCTATTTCTGTTTTCTGTCTGTCTCTACAGAGGGCGCTCACTTCTCGCTCGCCCTCTCTCACTCCGACTCTCGCTCACACACACACAAACGTAGGCTAGTGTTGGTCACCAGAGTGAGTCGAGGGGTCGTCGGTTATTTTTGGCCTGGGATTTGGAAAATAGCTACAAACAAAATAACCCAAAACTGCTCATCGATTAATCATTCTCTGGGCTTGGTGCTAATCTTATTTGGTGTGTGTGTGTGTGTGTGTGTTTTAGGTGCTGGTGGAGATTGATAAAGTGAAATCTAGGATGCAGTTAGCCGCTGAAGCTCTACAGGAAGCAGATAAATGGAGCACACTCAGTGCAGATATTGAGGAAACCTTCAAGACACAGGTGTGTGTGTGTGTGTGTGGATATGTGTATGTGTGTGTGAATTTGAGAGTGTTTGTCTGTGTTTGCGTGCATATGTGGAGTGTGTATGTATGCACAGGCCTGTTACCAGTGTGTGTGTGTGTCTGTGTGTGTGTCGTGCTGCAATGATTTATATCAGGAAGCAGATAAATGGAGCACTCTCAGTGCAGATATTGAGGAAACATTCAAGACACAATGTGCGTGTGTGTGTTGTGTAGGATGTGGCTGTGATCAGCAGTAAGTTGGCAGCGATGCAGAGCAGTCTGGCCATGCTGGTGGATACTCCAGACTACAGTGAAAAATGCGTGCAGCTGGAGGCTCTCAAAAATAGACTGGAGGCTCTTGCCAGTCCCCAGATAGTCTCTACCTTCAACACACTCTCTACAGGTAAGACACACCCAGGCATCTCTGTTCCCCTGCCCCTCCTCTAGCTCCTCTTGGGGCACCCCAGCCATTTCATATTCCACTGGGATATATAACTCCTCCAGCATGATTAGGGTCTCCTCCCAGTTGGCGATGCCTGGGATACCTCCAGCAGGAGGCGTCAGGGGGCATCTTTATCAGACCAAGACTGACCCCTCTGGAAGTGAAACAGCAATGGCTCTACTTCAGTCTCCACCCGTGTCACAGAGAGTGAGCCCAGCAACCCCTGGAGAAATCTTATTTTGGCCTCACGTGTCCTCAGTCTTTACCCAGAGCTCCTGGCCGTAGGTGAGGGTGGGGACATAGACTGACTTATACATTGAGAGCTTTGCTTTATGACTCCAGTCCCACTTCACCAAGACGTTCATGTGCAGTGACCGCATCATGGCAAGCGCTGCACCTACTCTACTGTCGATTTTAATGTCCCACGTCTCATCTCATCACTCTCTAACAAAGTTACAAAGCTCTATGCTTGAAATCTTTGTTCGGGAAAATGTAAAACCTTTTGGTCTGAATTAGTTGTGTAGGACATAGATGTGTATCATGCGTCTCTTGGTTAGTTTGTTAGTTTATTGCTTTGACGATCTGATTGCATTCAGCCGCCAGCAGTAGTGAGATCAGATACTGAGGTTGGGTGATTAGTTTAGGATCACGCACACCAATTCAACCCCAAAGTGTTGGTGTGTTGCGGCTCACTCCAGAGGTCACGAGAACATCGTTTTGGTTTGTTTACAACGCTTGTGTACGGAGATTATACACAGTGAATGCACCTTAGAGCAGCTGAAATCACCTTTGGAAATGGTTTCTGCAAACGTTTGGACACAGTTCTCTGGATCCACTCGAGATGGTGTCTGTTAGTCCTTTTCCAATAAAAGAACTCTGTTTCTTGAACCGGTTCCGGACCTTGGCGCTCTCCAGTGGAAGGTTTTCTCTGGCACCAAATGCACCAGTGCTGATTCTGTTGCATAATTTGTGTTTAAATTGAGGTACAATCACCTTTGTATGTACCTTTTAATGACTGTGTAAACATCTTGTTGTCTCTGATTTTGTCTTCAGATCAAGCCAAACTCTTTGTGCAAGTTTTCACGGAAATGGATAGAATGCCTCAACTACTGGCTTACTACTACAAATGCCACAAGGTACGGCTTCCATGTGCCAACACGGGTTCTGATTTCATTGCAGATTTCTGGCTTTTTGGCATTTTTGTTCTTCTTACTTTAAAAGCAAGGTTTAAAACTCCCTCTGGCCTTTCACGCGTGGTGTGAATGTTTGTTAAAGAACGGACCAATAGAAATACTCTGTGTTTACATTATTGTGCTTGTGGGTTCCAGTTGAGTTTAGTTTTGCTTGTTTTTGTGGATGTTCCAGGTTCAGCTGCTGAATGTGTGGGAGGGTGTGTGTCAGTCGGATGCCCCTCTAAAACAGCAGCTCTCTGAGTTCTACGACATTCTCCTTTCGACCTGGCACACACAGCTACAGTGGACCAGCCAGGTACACGCAGACAAAGCGTACAGCTAGAAATCTCATGTATAATTTCAGCGGTGTCACCACGGTGTGTGAATCGGTGTAGTCACATCGCAGGACGTTTTCACACCTGGTAACGATTTGCTCGAGTCTTAATCAGTAAGTAGTTCGTAATCTTGGAGTGTTTTGCTCTCGGTTTGGTTTGTTTTCCCCACAAGGAAAAATCAGAGAGCACCAAAACATGGCACCGCAAACCATGTGAGAATATTCTCACTGCTGATTGGTCAGACCTGACTGTGGCGGGAGAAAAACAGTAAACACAGGAAGAATGTACTGTGTTCTCGACTTGTGCACGTTTCTGTTCTGTTTCTCTGGTTGGAGGAGCCATTCAGCTCAGACCTGCGGCGTACACCTGAGAGTGGGATCGGATGTCGGATGAACCTCACCAGAGTTCAACTGGATCAGACCCAGCAGTGCTACTCGAGTTTTAAAGACCCTGGGAACCCATTTTGAAATTTTGTGGTTTTTTTGTATAATTCTAAACTTGGGTGTTACGTGAAATGTTCAGCAAAGTTATAATAAAAAACACAAGGAGAAATATGATCATCTCTACTCAAAAACGACCAAAATATGCTCCTCAGAGCTTTCTGAGAACGCGGTGTCCATTAAACTAATGACCGTGCGTGACTCTCGGCTCTCTATCACTGGAGAACAGAATGTTGTTTACATCACCGTGCCAAAGCAGCCTCGAGACAGAGCAGTCATGGGGTTTTTTACTCTGAACTGTCATTATTTATGTCTTTTACTCCCTCCCCGTAGCTTGGTGAATAGATGGATAGCAAGCTCACGCACTAATGACTCCTAAGCTTTAGCTCACCAGACTCTTCGACTTAGAGAGGAGGCGAGGCTGTGGTAGCCTTGTGATTGGTCAGGGTAATGGTGACATAAGCATTACCCACTTTTAGGACTGCCCATTCTACATTGAGAGGAGAGCAGTACCGGTCATATTTGAGGAGAGATTTATCGTATTTCTATTTTGTGTTTTTATTTATTTATTATTTTTACTTTTTTTTTACTTAAACTTTCACGACACCCAAGTGTAGAATTATAAAAAAAAACCCACAAAATTTCAAAATGGGATCCCAGGGGCTATAAATCTCAGTGTCAGTCTGTTTTAACATTAGCTGTAACCCAGGTGCTGCAGAGAAACCATTCAGCGCTGCTCTTTTCTGCTAAAGTCTCGAGAACACAATGCATTTTCTCAGAAATTATAAATAATACATTTATAAACATCTGAAATGACAGTTCTTCACATTCCATAACATTGTATATCAGTGTTTACCAGGTAGTTTCCACTGGAATTTAATTGAAACACTGTAGATCGTGCAAACCTGTGGCTTCTTATTGAACAGAACACAATGAACTGACACATCACCTTCAAAGTGGGATTGTTACAAGTGATATGTGTTATATATCTTATTCAGACTCTCTGTGGTCTATTTCACCAGTAGTTCCCAAAGTGCTGCCCAACCCCAGCCATGCAGGAGGGTACAGCTAGGCAAATGAAATACCACTCCGGGACATCTCCAGACCCAATAATGCTGAGTTTCTGTGTGAAAGAGGCACTGGTTTTCCAGGGCTACATCAGCAGCTGACACTGTGCTTTAACTCTTTAAGATCTAGTCAGAGAAGTGTTCACTCAGGGTTTGGAGATGTCCCGGAGTGTTCTTTCACACATGCGCAGCACACAGTGGGAGAACTTCGGCATCAGACGCATTCTTTAGGGGTGGAGCAGCCCCACGTTTAGGAGAAACTACAGATCATTTCCCGCATGTGTGACTCTGACTTTACCCAGAGTTTTTACTAGGGAGCTACCAGGATAAATACGAATGTGGCAGGTGGTCACCTTCACACGTGCAGCACCTCCGGGTAAACTCTGTAACATTTCTGGATTACTGTGCATGTGTGAAAGGGGCATATGACATGGGCATAAATGATGGACTAGTATTCGCACTGTATTGGATTCCCTTTGGATTAATGCTTTCCTTTGTGCATGTGTGTGTGGGAAGGTCTTTAAGAACCCCTACGAGGTGGTGACAGTACTGATGATCCAGACCCTGAGTGCCATGGTTCCATCCATCCCAGAAAGCATCGCAGCGGCTCTGGGTCATTGCCCCACAGAGAGTCGCCTAGATGTCCTTCTGGAGCTCCACCAGACGGCGGCCAACTTCAGCCGCAGCCTGGAAACTGCAATGCAGTCTCACCTCGGTACGTGTGTCAGACTGGATGATGGTATCTTATAAAGCAGGCATGCACAACTCCAGTCCTGGAGGGCCGGTATCCAGCAAAGTTAGGTGATTGCTTTGCTCACATACACCTGATTCAACTCATCTGTTAATTGCCAGGTTTAAGAGGTGTGTTTCAGCAGAGCAATCACCAAACTTTGCTGGATACCGGCCCTCCAGGACTGGAGTTGCGCACCCGTGTTATAAAGGATAACTACACTGGATGCAAATTTAAGATAGAAGTCTATAATTTATAGGAACGCGTGCAGTAAGTAACTTTTTTAACTTTGTCTGTAGGTGAGTGTAACCTGTCGAAGGTGTCTGAGCTGGTGTCAAGTGTCTATTCACCGTATAAGAGCTATCAGATGCAGTATGGGGATCTTGAGGAGACAAACCTGCTCATTCAACTCAGTGCTGTACCACTGGTGAATACACACACACACACACATCCACATCCTTTGAAGTTCAAATGGTGCAGTGTCAACATAAACTGTGGGAGCACATGAACAATTCCTGGATTAGGAACTCCGACCTTGTGTCTAGTCATTCACTGTCTATTTTATCAGCTCCACTGACTACACACGAGCACTTTGCAATTATACAATTACAGGCTGCAGTCCACCTGTTGCTCTACATACATTCTTATCCTCATTTCAGTCTGTTCCTCAGCGCTCATGGCCCCCACAGAGCAGGTGTGATGTGGTGGTGGATCATTCTCAGCGCTGCAGTGACACTGACGTGGTGGTGGTGTGTTAGTGTGTGTTGTGCTGGTGTAGAGTGGATCAGACACAGCAGTGCTGCTGGAGTTTTTAAACCCCTCAGTGTCTGGACTGAGAACAGTCCACCGACCAAAAACATCCAGCCGACGGCGTCCTGTGTCACTGATGAAGGACTAGAGGACGGGCGACACACACTGTGCAGCGACAGATGAGCTACTGTCTCTCACTAGTGAACCAGTGTTCAGTGATCCTTCGTTGTATACCTTTGTCGCTGCTATTTTTCTGTCCATGCTCCAGACTGGAAGCTGGGCTTATTAGCTTACTGACTGACTGACACTTTATGTTGAAATGCGCATGCACTCTAGGAACTGTTAATTCAGACGTATTTCACAGAGAGAACTTAAGGTGGTGCCACTACACCACTACGCCGTCTTATTGCAGCCATATTTCACATTCCAGTTCTGGAACTAAGTTTGAAACGATTCGGTGGTGGCCAGAGGTCCTCTTTTTTTTCTGGACTATACCCTAAATAATAAGTGTTCAAGGGGTCAGAGAGTTGAGAGCTGAATTGGGACACACTCGCGTCGCTTCAGCGCTGTAGGTCCACCGTCCACCGCGGTGCAGCTCAGTGTTTTACTGGAGCCTCCAACAGAAACGTGCTGAACGTTGTTGAGGTGATATTCATCATAGTCTCTTCTTTATGTTTGGAGAATGTTTCTGTGACACAGCCTTTTGTTTTTCACTCTATATTTAACAAAGAGAAAGTCATCTTGTGTGTCCCTGTAACGACACAAATACACAGACACACCTCATTATTAAAGAACACCATAGCGAGGTGTTACTCAAAATAAATATGTTATCAGTCGGACCCTTATAGAAATGTAAGTCAGTAATAAACACCTAGTTCCCAGTGATGCCCTGTTCCTTTATCAACTGTAGGTTATTTTGTTGATAAAATGTTAAGGTGTCTGGTTTTAGAAATGTTCAAAAACAATAAGTAAGAAACTAATTTTATAGTTTATTATTTGTTATTATTGTAAACAAAGACATTAATATGAAGCACCACATCTTCTCCAGACCTTCCAATGACAAGGGGATGTATTTTGGGCTTTTCCTGTTTTTGAATGCCACAAACACCTCTGTGACAACGGCTATACGGCTGATGGCAGTCCGGCTGAAATAGGTTCTCTTTGCTCTTGTTTACCAACAACAAAGTGTCACCTAAAACATAATCCAGCACATAAAGGTTTGTTAACAACCCTTTGCTATTAATTTTAGTATTTCATGTATTTGTTTGGTTCTTGAAACCTTGTCTGAACCCCTAGCAAAAATTCATGTAGCTTTTTAATTATACCTCAAAATGTCTTGCGGGTTTTAAACAAGGCAAGTTTATTTATAGAGCACCTTTAATACACAATTGCAATTCGAAGTGCTTTACAGAACAGAAGAATTACAGCAGGAGAATTAAAAATGTAAAAGATAATAAAAGCAATGAAAAAGCTATTAAAATAGAATTAAAACAAGCTGTAATAAGATAATAAAAAATAAAACAATTAAAAAGCTATTCAAGTAGAATTAAAACAAATTAAAATATAAAAGGCAAATAAAACAGTTCAATAAAAGAAAATGCATTTATTAAAATAGTACCTAAAATTTACATTTATTACATTTATTAAAATAGTACCTTAAGTAAAAGAAATAGATCTACATTGATATTTAATACATCTCTAATTTATTCTCAGTGCAGTGCTACTGAAAGGCACAGAAGAACAGGAAGGTCTTTAATCTAGATTTGAAGATTGGAATATTTGGGGCAAATCTGATGTCTTCTGAGAGTCTGTTCCAGGAGCAGGCAGCAGAGTGACTGAGAATTTTTCTTTTAAATAAATTGTCTGTATAAAAATGCTGTATAGCAGTGGCATAACATTTGCTCTTCTGTAATAAAAAGCTTAGAGAGAGAAAGTTTGGCTAGGGTTTCTAGGTCACCTTTATTTCTATAGCACAGTCGGTCAACGTGTTGTACAATAAAAAACAATCTCAAAAAACTCAACAAAGAAGGAAATCGAACATATAAAACAAATAAATAAAAAAAAAAACTAAAAAATTAACAAAAAATAAAAGAGCCACTTGTGGCAAAACAAAATAAAATGTAGAATCAAATAAACAAATTAAGATAAAACTAACACAAAACAGACGAAAACCTGGTCTTTTAAACAAGCTCAGACCCTTGGGTGAATAAGTAAGTTTATAAGTCAGACTTAAATATATCTATTTTGGGTGCTTCTTTTACAATAATTACAAGAGTGTCCCAGATTTTTCTATACAGTTTAAAAAAAAAATTAATATTGCGTTTGGACTTGCTTTGATCACAACATCCACTGATAAGTCATGTGTTATTGGAGAAACAGTACTAAAGCCTTCAGTATAAAACATGACTTTTTAGGTCTGAAGTGATTTTTGTAAGAATTTGAAGAACAGGCTGATTTCTGAATTCTGAGAATAAAAAGTGGGCTTCATTCACTTAGCAACTTGGACTCTAACGCACACAAGCATCTCAAACTGAAAGCTGCAGCTGAACTGAAGTGAACATCGTGGACTCCAACACACTCATCCAGACTCGCACATGCTTCAGAAACTCAGCGTATGTTATTACCGGGGGTGTGGCGTGGGTGCACTGTCGGTCCGTGTGAACCTCATATCCGTGGGTTGAATAAGGGGTTTTCGGCACTGTGCAGTTCAGCACGACAGTGCACACTGACACATGCTGACAATACTCTGAGAGACTGGTGCTGGAGGAACAGAAATGTTTGTAAACAAGTGAAATAAGACGGTTCTACACTTTTCAGAAGCACAGCTGGTGCTAACAGGCACTTGTGGTTTAGCACACACCACAGCAGATGATTCCAGTGAAACTGAGGCTCAAATCACACACATTTAGAGATGAAGCCTCATAACTGTGAGCACAAAGTATTTTGTCTATTTTCAGCTTCATTCTCTCTGTTTTAACCCAAACTCAAACAAAGCTGGCTCTTTAAACCTTTTGCGGCTCAAACATGAACTTATTCTGCAAGAGACATTTTTTTTACAGTTGAGTTAAAAGTACAATCTCTCCCTTTATTTACATCCACGGGTTTTTCCGGGGGGTTCGTTGCCTGACGTGGTTTTTCTCACATGAAATTATTTTCTCTGCTCGTGAATTTTTAATGGGCTTTGATGCCATAGATCAGGCTGCTTCTCTTAAATATAAACTCCCAAGGGTGGAATTTTCCCGCCTGGGTATGCTCCGGACCCACCGCGTCCCTGAACTGTATAAGAGTTTAAAGGCAGTGAACGAATGAACGTGAGAAACTGAAAACGTTCAAGCTTTCCCACTGTTACAAGCACTGTTCTAAGCCGTCTAATGGATTAAGTGCAGTATGATTATAGTTTAACACTTGGGGATGTTCATTTACCGCGGCACGGTGGCTTTGGGGTGAGCACGCTCTCCTCTCAGCGCTGGAACCTTGGGTTCAAGTCCCATCTGGGTGGAGTTTCCATGTTCTCCCTGTGTCTGCGTGGGTTTCCTCCGGGGGCTCCCCCGGTTTCCTCCCACAGTCCAAAAAAAAAAAAAAAACATGGCAGGGTAGGTGAATTGGCTTCTCTAATAACTGTCCTGGTGTGTGCCCAGATATGGATTGGCACTCTGTCCTGGGTGAAATCCTAGTGCCCGATGCAGTCCTCCAGGTGGACGGTCGTTCCTGGTCGAGAGTATGCTGTGTGCGTTTGGCTGCCGCTTCTCACCAGTGTGTGTGTGTGTACTGAGCGTTCTGAGCAGTGTGGATTGTAGAGTCCTTGGGTGTTTAGAAAAGCGCTATTAAAGTGTAACGATAGATAGATTTATTTATTATTTTAAACTCTTAATCCATCTTTTCCTCTTTCTGCCTTTTTTAATCGCTTGAGGTGGTAATGCCCTAAGAATGTTTTCATCACACAAGACAAAGATATCATTACTTTTATGTGGTAAGAAGGTTATTGTTCCAGTGAAGTCTTTCCTTGTGAATCTGAGTAATGTTTAATAGTAACATTTGGTGTATTCAGTCTATATTTTTAGAAGGATGTCCTTTGCTACAGCGTGACAGAATGTTAATATCGCTATAAATATCGAGATCGATCAATATCGCCCCGCACTATTCAGAATCATCTAATGCTCCACTGAGCTGTAACAGAGAGAGTAGAGCCTCTGTCATTGTTACTCTGACTCTGAAACGGACTGAGAGTTTGAATGAGAGTGGGAGATCACCCCCTCCCGTGTGTATCACGTGTGCAAATGTGATGTGGGTTGTGTCTGTGAAGAGTTTCTTAATCAGAATGAGAAAAGAACACATCTGCCAGGATTAACGTTTCATACATTTACATGCAATTTATGTACATTTACTTTTCCTGTACACATCGTGCACCTAAAGGCGCAGCTGAAGTTTGGCTGCAGGGTTCTGATTCCAGCCAAGGAACAGCCCATCGGATAGCCCTTATTTTAAAGCAGTCGTTTGTCTTCTTCATATTCAGATGTTGATTGTTCTATGAATATCTTCTCTCTCGCCGTTCCCTCAAGTTCACATATCCACACTACACCAACTGTTGTCATTTCATTTCATGACATCATAGGTGTGAAGCAACCACAGAGATTTAAACAGCAGGGACCTTTCTACCACTTTACAACTGATAAAACCCTTCGGGTGACTGCTGAAAAGCCTTAAACGCTATATTGTAGGTTCTGTTACTTTCCGCGATGAAGCCTCGTGGCCTACACAAGTCCTTTTCTCAGTAAGTTTCTCGGGAAAAAAGGGAGATGAGATAGACAAAGAGTAGACAGAGTTAGAAATGAGAGGATGATAGGCTGAAGTAGAAAGAGTGTGTTGGCATCAAAAATCAAATGTGGATAAAAACAAAAAAAATTATACAATTAAAGACTGTAGTCCATCTGTTGCTCTGCATACCACACTCCTCACAGACAGTCATCTGGAGAAAACCCACGCAGACACAGGGAGAACACACCATACTCCTCACAGACAGTCACCCAGAGGAAACCCACGCAGACACAGGGAGAACACAGCACACTCCCCACAGACACTCACCCGGAGGACACCCACGCAGACACAGGGAGAACACACCACACTCCTCACAGTCACCCGGAGGAAACCCACACAGACACAGGGAGAACACACCACACTCCTCACAGACAGTCACCCGGAGCGGGACTTGAACCCACAACCTCCAGGACCCTGGAGCTGTGACAGGGACACTATCCTTTGCACCACCGTGATGCTCCATCTTTAAGATCAGTAATAGGAAAAATAGAGCCTCTGTCATTGCTACTCCAGGCTCAGCCCTGCAGAACCTGAACTATGTAACTTTTGTTGGAATGGCTCAAGCTGACTGGCTCTTTTTTGCTGATGGGGTGGGACTTTATTCATAATCTGACTTGAACTTTACAAACTCTGTTCATATTTTTACCGGTGATCTGTCTCCTTATTTCTAATGTCTCAGGTTTTACCGCTCACACTTCTCGTCACAAAAAGTGTCCCAAAATAAAAGGGCTTTTATCTCGTCCAGGGACTATTTTCATTGGCCCCAGGACAGACGTGTCTGGAGCCTTGCTCATTGTGTGTCGTTCCCTCGAGTTGCAGCGCACATCATAATGCACTAATCTGATTGGTTGAGTAGCGTCACATGTGATATGTACAGTACATACGATTTGTCTGAGTTTCCTGGACTGCTAAACCTGTATCGTAATGAGTAAAGAAAAAACACCAGTTAAAATAAACACACTTGTCAAGAGTGTATTGGTTACAGGTCCAGGTCTGTCTGGCTCCGCCTATTAGTGAGCACTGGCCTCTGGTGCCCTCTGGTGGAGTATAAAGTAAAGACATGTCTTTTGTTTTATTTCAGGTATGAACAATTATAAGAAAGAGTAACAGTAGAAAAGCTAACTTGCGTTCAATCAAATGTCCTAAATTACCGTTAGAGTTTTCAAAACATTAGTCGTGTCCATGCGTTGTTACTATTCTTAATCTTAATGCTGCACTAGTACCACTGCAGGACCTGGTGGGTGAACATTGGCACTGTAACGTGAGCATAGCTGCAATTAGTGATTGCACTCTGACATTCACCCAAACCGTGGTGTAGAGGTTAGTAGAGTGGGTAACTGCTACCCTCCAGTTTTTCCTGCTTGGTGAGCAGCTGGAATAGAGGATGGTATAATGTAGTCTGTTACACCACTGCCTTCCATATGGCAGACTTGAGTTCCATACCCAGCTTAAACAGGTCAATAGTCCTAACACACCATCTGTAACATGATTAAAAATGTAGAGAATAATAAGAGTCTGCCAAATGACAAATATAAATGTAAAATATTTTAAACAAACTGTGTGTGTGTGTGTTTAGGAACGAGGAGAGGTGTTAGACTGTGTCCTGGAGCTCACACACTCTGTACAGAAGGTGTTTGGGCTGGCGGCGGCTGCTGTGGATCGCTGTGTGAAATTCACAGATGGACTCGGTGTCTGTGGCCTCATCAAAGCATTACGAGCTCTGTTCAACAAGTATGTGCATACACACACACGCACACACACATATTGATCATTAATAACATTATGACCACTTCACTCACTGTCCACTCAATGGCTGCACTTTGTAGTTCTACAATTAAAGACTGTCCATCTGTTGTTCTACATATTTTGTTTGCTCTTTCCCCCCTGTTCCTCAGCGCTCAGGACCCCCACAGAGCAGGTGTGATGTGGTGGTGGATCATTCTCAGCGCTGCAGTGACACTGACGTGGTGGTGGTGTGTTAGTGTGTGTTGTGCTGGTGTAGAGTGGATCAGACACAGCAGCGCTGCTGGAGTTTTTAAACCCTGTGTCCACTCTCTGTCCACTCTGTGAGACACTCCTCCCTCGTTGGTCCACCTTGTAGATGTAGAGTCAGAGACAGTAGCTCATCTGTCGCTGCACAGTGTGTGTCGCTCGTCCTCTAGTCCTTCATCAGTGACACAGGACGCTGTCGGCTGGATGTTTTTGGTCGGTGGACTGTTCTCGGTCCAGACACTGAGGGGTTTAAAAACTCCAGCAGCACTGCTGTGTCTGATCCACTCTACACCAGCACAACACACACTAACACACCACCACCATGTCAGTGTCACTGCAGCGCTGAGAATGATCCACCACCACATCACACCTGCTCTGTGGGGGTCCTGAGCGCTGAAGAACTGGGAGAAATACGTGGACTACAGTCTGTAATTGTAGAACTATGGAGTGCTTCTATATGGTCAGTGGAGTTGAGAGAGTGGACAGTGGTCATAATGTTATGTTTGATCGGTGTGTGTGTGTGTTAATATGATTGTGGTTCTCAATATTCATTTGTCTAATCATTTATCTGAATGTATGTGCACTCTCACAGGTATGTGTCAGATTTCTCTGTCACCCTTCAGTCAATCAGAAAGAAGTATAGACTAGAGGACACACCCACTTCTGAAGTGTTCACTGAAGACTGGACGGCTTTCCAGAATTCGATCAGGTGGGGGAAATTGTTTTTTCTCGATTGCTGCTCTTAGCCAGTCCCTAAGTCATTCATATTTGTTCTGTAACACACCTGAGACAGATGGTCTGAGGCCTGTAGCCTTTGCTTACCTCTGTAATGTGTCACTGGAGTTAAATGACTTAAATGGTCTGACTGGGGATACCGAGCATTCTCTGACTGTGTTGATTATAACAGTGGACCTTCTGGACCCACCTCCTCAACTAAAACAAACATAACAATATGTAAACTACTACCACGTCTGAATATAACAGCATATATATAGCATCATGAAGACCAAGGAACACACCAGGCAGGTCCGGGATACTGTTGTGGAGAGGTTTAAAGCTGGATTCGGATACAAAAATATTTCCCAAGCTTTAAACATCCCAAGGAGCACTGTGCAAGCTTTCGATCATACTGAAATGGAAGACCACTGCAAATCCACCAAGACCCCGCCGTCCCTCTAAACTTTCATCTCGAACAAGGAGAAGAGTGATCAGAGACGCAGCCAAGAGGCCCATGATCCCTCTGGATGAACTGCAGAGATCTACAGCTGAGGTGGGGGAGTCTGTCCATAGGACAACAATCAGTCGTACACTGCACAAATCTGGCCTTTATGGAAGACTGGCAAGAAGAAAGCCATTTCTCAAAGACATCCATAAAAAGTCTCGTTTAAAGTTTGCCACCAGCCACTGGGAGACCCACCAAACATGTGGAAGAAGGTGCTGTGGTGAAACCAGATGAAACCAAAATCCAACTGTAAAAGCAACACAGCTCATCACCCTGAACACACCATCCCCACTGTTAAACATGGTGGTGGCAGCGTCATGGTTTGGGCCTGCTTTTCATCAGCAGGGACAGGGAAGATGGTCAGAATTGATGGGAAGGTGGATGGGGCCAAATACATGACCATTCTGGAAGAAAACCTGGAGTCTGCAAGAGCCCTGAGACTGGGACGGAGATTTATATCTTCCAACAAGACAATGATCCAAAACATAAAGCCAAATCTACAGTGGAATGGTTCACTAATAAACGTATCCAGGTGTTGGAACGGCCAAGTCAAAGTCCAGACCCTAATCCAATCGAGAATCTGTGGAAAGAGCTGAAGACTGCTGTTCAAACGCTCTCCATCCAACCTCACTGAGCTCCAGCTGTTTTGCAAGGAAGAATGGGCAAGAATTTCAGTCTCTCAATGTGAAAAACTGATGGAGACATACCCCAAGAGACTTGCAGCTGTAATTGCAGCAAAAGGTGGCGTTACAAAGTATTAATGCAAGGGGCCGAATAATATCGCCCACCCCACTTTTCAATTTTTTATTTGTTAAAAAGGTTTGACACATCCAATAAATTTCATTCCACTTCACGATTGTGTCCCACTTGTTGTTGATTCTTCAAAAAATTTTTTTAATTTTATATCTTTATGTTTGAAGCCTGAAATGTGGCAGAAGGTTGAAAAGTTCAAGGGGCCGAATACTTTAGCAAGGCACTGTATATATACACCACCTGGAACCATCTACAACAGCAAGAAAAGAAATGTAACTGATACACCTCACAAGTTATTTTGGCATGACGTGTGGAGGCAGTCTTTCACGTCGGACCAATACCAGAGCCAGTAAAAAATAATACACGTAAGTGCATATACGCGGATGTATAGAGAGCCAATCAGAATGCAGCTGGTACAATCCTGACATTTGAGGTCAGGTAAACGCGCTGAAAGTATCAGACTCTCAATCACCGTGTGGGCGGAGCATCTGTGGCTGATATTAATGAATTCGTGAAAATAAGTAAATGTTTTATGACAGATTCATTGCTATATTTATTTTTGACAGTCTTACCGCTCACATTTCCCCACGGTTTGAACACCTCTGCACTGCAGTTTAATTTGTGATGATTTGTTTTTGAACGATTCAAAGATTTGAATTTTGAATTTAATATTGAATTGCAGAATAATTGCCACGTGTGGGGAGCTTCTCAGGCAGTGTGGAGCTTTTGAGCAGCAGCTTTCAAACAAGTATGTTTCTCTTTCTCTCTTTTTCTCACACACACACACACACACGATTTAGTTGGTAAAAATAGTACCTCTATGTTTTGTTGTGGTTTTATGGTGGTGTTTCATCATATCCTCTTATTCCTCCTCTGCATGATGACTTGTGATTGGTAGGATCCTAGGGAAGGCGGGACGTTTTCTGTGGGAGGGGTTCAACCCCAGGAGCCTGAGTGGTCTGCAGGAGGGCGGAGCTGAGAGGCGTGGCCAGAAGAACCCATGGCAAGAATTTAACTATCTACAGCAGAGCAGCACGGCAGATTACAATAATCTTCTGGAAACCCTCCACACCCTCAAGGTTCGTCTTTTCTTCAGTAGCCTGCAGCAGCGATTTGCAGATTGTTGCTGTTATTTGTGGTCTTGGTGGTGCCAACAGGGGGAGCTGTCCTTGGGGTCCCAGTTCCCAAGTGCAGTGATGGGGAAGCAGTACTAAACGAAGAGGTCTGTAATTCAGATTAGACGTGTGCTGTGTCCGAATTGGTGCCCTATTCACTGTCTAGCACACTATTTATTATGTATACTGGGTATTATTAATATTATTAATTAAAAATTAAAGCAAGGGTGCACGGTGGCGCAGCAGGTAGTGTTGCAGTCACACAGCTCCAGGGACCTGGAGGTTGTGGGTTCGAGTCCTGCTCCGGGTGACTGTCTGTGAGGAGTGTGGTGTGTTCTCCCTGTGTCTGGGTGGGTTTCCTCCGGGTGACTGTCTGGGAGGAGTGTGGTGTGTTCTCCCTGTGTCTGCGTGGGTTTCCTTCGGGTGACTGTCTGTGAGGAGTGTGGTGTGTTCTCCCTGTGTCTGGGTGGGTTTCCTCCGGGTGACTGTCTGGGAGGAGTGTGGTGTGTTCCCTGTGTCTGTGTGGGTTTCCTCCGGGTGACTGTCTGTGAGGAGTGTGGTGTGTTCTCCCTGTGTCTGCGTGGGTTTCCTCTGGGTGACTATCTGTGAGGAGTGTGGTGTGTTCTCTGTGTCTGCGTGGGTTTCCTCCGGGTGACTGTCTGTGAGGAGTGTGGTGTGTTCTCTGTGTCCGCGTGGGTTTCCTCCGGGTGCTCCCGGTTTCCTCACACAGTCTAAAAACACACGTTGATAGGGGGATTGGAGACTCAAAAGTGTCCGTAGGTATTAATGTGTGTGTGTGTTGCCCTGTGAAGGACTAACGCCCCCTCCAGGGTGTATTCCCGCCTTGCGTCCAATGATTGCAGGTAGGCTCTGGACCCACCGCAACCCTGAACTGGATAAGGGTTACAGATAATGACTGAATGAATGAATGAATGAATGAATGAAAAATAAAAGCAGCATGATAAGAGCTGCTCATATGAACAGAACACGCTTCTACTCCGGGGGGTTTTCTCTTCTCATCCAGTGGTCCGTCAGCCCTTAGATGCCACAACTCTACATTTCTCACCTGACACTAATGTTGACTCTTTATTTTTTATTAAAAAACAAAAGCATTACTGTATTAGTAGTCTCATATTTTTAGCCATTTACAGAGGCCTGGAACCACCTACTGCTGCAGGAGAAGAAATTTAACCCAAAAGGTCCCACGTGTCCGAATCACTGCTTTATTCACTATATAGCGCACTATTTTGTAGCAGTGACCTAAAACATGGTGGACAATTTTCAGTGCGCTCAAACACTCCCACGATGCCCCCCAAATGTATAGTGTACGACCCATGTACATTAGCAGAATACCCATAATCCACTGCTTTGTCAGGTAAAAACCCACATGAGATTGTGTGTAAAATCATTCACTACCCTGCCTTTAATAGTACACTATATAAGGACTAACATAAGGAATAGTGAATAGGGAGCCATTTCAGACTCAGGGATGGTGTTATAGGAAAAACTGAGGTCACAAAAGTCCCTGATGTCCAATATTTATGGTTTTAAAGCCCTGAATAGTTGTGTTTTTATTGTGGACATGCTTTACATGTTCAGGCCTAATAAGGTCAACATCACAATCACTTCTGTCTGCCCTAAGGGCTCTGGAACTGTCTCCCAATCCACATTAGACTCTAGAGTTTTTAATCCAAGCTCAAAACTGGAGCATTTGTTCTTTTTAATATATTGTAAAGCACTTTAGTTTTAAATGTGCTTACTTACTAAATAATGATATTATAATAATCATTATTAACTTTAACATAGCACTTTTCATACAACAGAATGCTTGACAATAAAATGAACTTCAGAAACGTGAGTAAAACAATAAACAGCATTAGAAATTAAAATGTAATCTGCCTCTCTGGTCACTTCCGGCCTCCTTTATCATTCCCACCTTCAAATAAACTCCCTTTTGACTGCTCACTCTCTGTCTAATATCTAGTGTGAGAGACTCCTCCAAAAACAAAGTGTTTTAAGGGTCTAGAAAAGCACTAAATAATGTAGTTATCATTCCTTCCTTTTCGTAATGAAGTATAGGGTCAAGGAACAGTGCCATTCTCCATTAACTCCCATCTTCCTTCCTTCTCCTGTAGGTTACTATTCTGGGAGATCAAGTTTTGTTCCGACAGTGACGATGTTCATGCGTACGCTGCCAGTTGCTAGATTTCAGTGGCATCCACAGGAGCTGAGTGTGTGTAAATAATGAAGGAGTATTTATTTCTGGTGTTCAGGACGTCAGAGCAAGTGCTTTTAACGAGATATTTTTGCCTGGTTTTGAACCCTTTGCTGAAAAGCGATGTTTATCTGGCAGTAGGGAAGATCCCTAGTCTTTATGTTAAAGATACGTGTGTGTAATTAATCCAGTCTAGGTTTATTAGAGCTGTCCTTATCTGTTTTACTAATAACAGAGTAATTATTGTAACAGGACAAAATATCAGTGATGATTATTCGGGTGACAGTAAATCACACATCAAATGTGTTTTTGCAGAAGACGCTTGGCCCTCGTTTTTATGACATTCCCCTTGTGACAAAAACTCAATGACCAATCATCTTTGTCTCTTCTGTGTCTGTGTCACAGTAGTACACCTTTACTCCTCGGGCAATTCAGCAAATAAATGTTTATCAAGTAATGATTAACTTTGTAGAAAAAGGTCATCATCATTTAAAAGGGGCCAACACATAACACACTGCGAAACAGATTCTGCTTTGCTTCTGATGTCAGGTGCAGAGACCCGCCCCCTCGTCTGAGTCTGTCCAATCACAGCGCTGGACCCGTGTTTGTGTGAGAGCGCAAAGATGAGGTTAAACTCAGCAAAACAGACACAACGAGCGCGGAGAAATAAGAGCACTGAGTAAAAACAGAGAAGAAAGAGAACAGAGTGAAAACGGCTAAAAACCAGAGCTTCTGCTCCTCGCTGCTGTGCGCTCGGGGTCGGGGTGAACAGCGAGCGGCTCATTATCATTTAAAGGAACAGCGGGCATTCTGAACAGGGCTGTTTACACAGGGGGAGAATATTATACCTGATATTGTTTGACTGTTGTAATGGAAAAATTGAGTCCTGACACATTAAAGTGCACGCACTTTGCTCAGGAGCAGCTACACATGATCTTAGGATCAGAGACTATTACTGCAGAAAAGTGGGAGTCAAATAATTGATTCATTGCTCTAAGGTGAGTGAAGAGCTACAAATCTAGAGATCTATTGTGTAAATGAGTGCATCCTTCAGACTCCGGGGCTCAGGGAGGGGACAGCATTGATCAATCACAGCATTAGTGCTTTGGGCTGCCACAGGGATTCTTAATACTGATGTAAAAGTGTGTTTTGGTGTGTGTGGCAGGAGAAGGGCACTGGACACTCCAGTCTGCTGTCTGAGACCCGGGCCGCTCTGACCCGTCTGAACCAGCAGGCAAATCAACTCGCCTTTGACTCTGTGTTTCTGCAAATCAAACACCAGCTCTGCCTCGTCAGCAAGTCAGAGGTGAGTGTGAGTGTGAGTGTGAGTGTGTGTGTGTGTGTGTGTGTGTGTGTGAGTGAGTGTGTGTGAGTGAGTGTGTGTGAGTGAGTGTGTGTGAGTGTGAGTGTGTGTGTGTGAGTATGTGTGTGTGTGAGTAAGTGTGAGTGTGTATGTATGTGTGAGTGAGTGTGAGTGTGAGTGTGTGTGTGAGTATGTGTGTGTGAGTGTGTGAGTATGTGTGTGTGTGAGTAAGTGTGTGTGAGTAAGTGTGTGTGAGTATGTGTGAGTGAGTGTGAGTGAGTGTGAGTGAGTGTGTGTGAGTGTGAGTGTGTGTGAGTGTGTGTGAGTGTGAGTGTGTGTGAGAGTGTGTGTGAGTGTGAGTGTGTGTGTGAGTGAGTGAGTGTGTGAGTGAGTGTGTGAGTGAGTGTGTGAGTGAGTGTGTGTGTGAGGAGTTTATGTATGAAAGTGAGAGAAGGGATAATGTCTGGTTCTTTGTGCTCGTAGGGTCGGAGTTCTGCTGGTCTGGATGAAACACTCACTGAAAACCTACCAACATTCAGCCTCTCGCCGCAGGAGTACATTACTAATGTAAGACACACACATGTTTTTCAATGGAAGTCAATGTAAAATTACTTTATTCTAAATAATTTTGGAGTACTTCTATTGGTCCGTTCATCATTACATTTTCACACCGTGTGGAGGACAGCAGCTGTGATCAGTTGATGTAGTAAACTAAACATCCACAAACACGGAGATAAATGCTTTTAATTGGAAGTGACGATATATACAGGTCCTCACCTCCTGTGTGTGTTGACTTTGGCCTGTTCCTGTGACGTAAACTCCACCATTAGAGATGTACATGTAAGAAAACCCAAATATAGGGATGTAGAAGGAGGTGTATGTTAGCGTGTATGCTACTTGCACTGTGTCTGTGTGTTTGTTTACTGCTCAGTCTTTTGTCTGTGTGTGTGGGTAACAGGGTTATGTCTTAATTTACAAACCCCCCCCCCCAACGGTGTTGGGAAACTCTAATAGGCGTCTTGCCTGTGACGTAGATGGTGGACAACACTCTAGAAGCTGCACTTAATTTAATGCAAAATGAGGAAAAGGTGTGTTGTTTTTGGCTGCAATCATTCAATGTACAGTGGGACATCTGTGAACAAATGGCCCAAAGATCCCAAAATATCCAGAAAATGGACTAAATTTGTCAACTTTAAACGGACACTTTGGAAAGGACCGTCCGCTCACTCCGTTATCTGTAGCTCATTTCACTGGCGCTTTTCCAACAATATGGGCATGTAAGGACACCAACGAAAGGTGTTCAAGAGCCTCTGTAACATGGAGGTAAACAGGGTAAGGACACTCACTTCGCCTGTTTTAGTTGGTGTTAGTTAGCGTTAGCTTGACTCGCTAAACTCGTTGTCTCAGATTATACTCGGCTACGTAGCTGCATTACGGAGATTTATAGTGTCGGATGAATTCGAGTTCGACTTCGATCACATTTACAAGAATAACGGTACCTCTAAATTTGAGTTTAGCTTATTGCTAGGCTATTGTCATGAATAATGTTGGTTATTTAGCTAGATACTGTCATAACAGTCAGTCATAACGGTGTTTTACCGCGGCGTTGTTCAGCTGTTGTCCACCAGTGACGTCACGGTCGCGTTCAAGAATTTCCGTAGAGAGCTCGGGTTTTTCCGTCAATTTAATAAAATTGTCAGTTTTAAAGCAGATTAAGCTGCTATTTTCATTTTAATTCATACTTATATCTGTCAGTAACTACAATAATGTGGAATATTCATGGAGGTCCATTAAGTGGTGCTTAGCCTTTAAGCTAGTAGTTCTTATGGGAATGTTAATGGCATATCTCCATTTAATGAATGGAAATCTATGAAATGTCCCCACAATTCAGAGAATAAACATTGTGTGCATATATATATATATATTATGTTCCATAATTTGTACCACTTTGTGCTTGTGTGCGTGCTCTTTGTAGATCGGGCAGTACGTCATGTCTCTGCCACTGCATTTGGAGCCCTTTGTGACTCAGGAGGATCCAGCACTGGAACTGGCGTTACACACGGGAAAACTGCCATATCCTCCAGAGCAAGGTATGCGCAGATGTACCGGTCACTTTAGTACATTCTCAGATTTCTCACACTATTGGAAATGTATCTGTCAGTCGAGAGGAAGTTTGTGCTGCCCGTCTTCTAGCACCACATTTGTGGGTTGTTACGCAGCTGCCCTTTATTTTATTTCATGGTCCACTCCCAACCCACCAATGACATATGTGTTACACATCAGCACCACTGTGGTGCATGACACGATGTAATTCGCACCACACCCCCTACAATACTACTTTGTGGTTTGTGGTCAGGAACCAAAAAATAAAGGGTGAAGGGTAGCTGACGACTTGTGCATCACAGGTGACTGCGGTCTAACTTGGACATCTGTACCGTGGACCTCTGGTGACTGTAGTCTGGAAATTCCAGAGGTGGATGAAGTACATGGAGTCATGTACTTGAGTAAAAGTACAAAAGTGTTTACCTTCAATTGTACTTAAGTATTAAAAGTAAGCTTTCATTGTTTATTATGGCTCTAATGTCCTTTTATCATTTTTGTAACAAGACTCTTGATTAATCGACTTATGGTTCAGCAATAATTCAGTACAATGTCATTAATTATTCTGACGCTGAAGTCTATTAAGGGCGGCACACTGGAGCAGCAGGTAGGTGTCGCAGTCACAGCTTCAGGGTCCTGAGGGTTGTGGGTTCGAGTCCCGCTCCATGTGACTGTCTGTGAGGAGTGTGGTGTGTTCCCCCTGTGTCTGTGTGGGTTTCCTCCGGTTGACTGTCTGTGAGGAGTGGGGTGTGTTCTCCCTGTGTCTGCGTGGGTTTCCTCCGGGTGACTGTCTGTGAGGAGTGTGGTGTGTTCTCTCTGTGTCTGCGTGGGTTTCCTCCGGGTGACTGTCTGTGAGGAGTGTGGTGTGTTCTCTCTGTGTCTGCGTGGGTTTCCTCCAGGTGACTGTCTGTGAGGAGTGTGGTGTGTTCTCTCTGTGTCTGCGTGGGTTTCCTCCGGGTGACTGTCTGTGAGGAGTGTGGTGTGTTCTCTCTGTGTCTGCGTGGGTTTCCTCCGGGTGACTGTCTGTGAGGAGTGTGGTGTGTTCTCTCTGTGTCAGCGTGGGTTTCCTCCGGGTGACTGTCTGTGAGGCGTGTGGTGTGTTCTCTCTGTGTCTGCGGGGGTTTCCTCCGGGTGACTGTCTGTGAGGAGTGTGGTGTGTTCTCCCTGTGTCTGCGGGGGTTTCCTCCGGGTGACTGTCTGTGAGGAGTGTGGTGTGTTCTCTCTGTGTCAGCGTGGGTTTCCTCCGGGTGACTGTCTGTGAGGAGTGTGGTGTGTTCTCCCTGTGTCAGCGTGGGTTTCCTCCGGGTGACTGTCTGTGAGGAGTGTGGTGTGTTCTCTCTGTTTCTGCGTGGGTTTCCTCCGGATGACTGTCTGTGAGGAGTGTGGTGTGTTCTCCCTGTGTCTGCAGGGGTTTCCTCCGGGTGACTGTCTGTGAGGAGTGTGGTGTGTTCTCTCTGTGTCAGCGTGGGTTTCCTCCGGGTGACTGTCTGTGAGGAGTGTGGTGTGTTCTCTCTGTGTCAGCGTGGGTTTCCTCCGGGTGACTGTCTGTGAGGCGTGTGGTGTGTTCTCTCTGTGTCTGCTTGGGTTTCCTCCGGGTGACTGTCTGTGAGGAGTGTGGTGTGTTCTCTCTGTGTCTGCGTGGGTTTCCTCCGGGTGACTGTCTGTGAGGAGTGTGGTGTGTTCTCCCTGTGTCTGTGGGGGTTTCCTCCAGGTGACTGTCTGTGAGGAGTGTGGTGTGTTCTCTCTGTATCAGCGTGGGTTTCCTCCGGGTGACTGTCTGTGAGGAGTGTGGTGTGTTCTTTCTGTGTCAGCGTGGGTTTCCTCCGGGTGACTGTCTGTGAGGAGTCTGGTGTGTTCTCTCTGTGTCAGCGTGGGTTTCCTCCGGGTGACTGTCTGTGAGGAGTCTGGTGTGTTCTCTCTGTGTCTGCGTTTGTTTCCTCCGGGTGACTGTCAGTGAGGAGTGTGGTGTGTTCTCTCTGTGTCAGCGTGGGTTTCCTCCGGGTGACTGTCTGTGAGGAGTGTGGTGTGTTCTCTCTGTGTCTGCTTGGGTTTCCTCCGGGTGACTGTCTGTGAGGAGTGTGGTGTGTTCTCTCTGTGTCTGCTTGGGTTTCCTCCGGGTGACTGTCTGTGAGGAGTGTGGTGTGTTCTCTCTGTGTCTGCTTGGGTTTCCTCCGGGTGACTGTCTGTGAGGAGTGTGGTGTGTTCTCTCTGTGTCAGCGTGGGTTTCCTCCGGGTGACTGTCTGTGAGGAGTGTGGTGTGTTCTCTCTGTGTCTGCTTGGGTTTCCTCCGGGTGACTGTCTGTGAGGAGTGTGGTGTGTTCTCTCTGTGTCTGCTTGGGTTTCCTCCGGGTGACTGTCTGTGAGGAGTGTGGTGTGTTCTCTCTGTGTCAGCGTGGGTTTCCTCCGGGTGACTGTCTGTGAGGAGTCTGGTGTGTTCTCTCTGTGTCTGCGTTTGTTTCCTCCGGGTGACTGTCAGTGAGGAGTGTGGTGTGTTCTCTCTGTGTCAGCGTGGGTTTCCTCCGGGTGACTGTCTGTGAGGAGTGTGGTGTGTTCTCTCTGTGTCTGCTTGGGTTTCCTCCGGGTGACTGTCTGTGAGGAGTGTGGTGTGTTCTCTCTGTGTCTGCTTGGGTTTCCTCCGGGTGACTGTCTGTGAGGAGTGTGGTGTGTTCTCTCTGTGTCTGCTTGGGTTTCCTCCGGGTGACTGTCTGTGAGGAGTGTGGTGTGTTCTCTCTGTGTCAGCGTGGGTTTCCTCCGGGTGACTGTCTGTGAGGAGTCTGGTGTGTTCTCTCTGTGTCTGCGTTTGTTTCCTCCGGGTGACTGTCTGTGAGGAGTGTGGTGTGTTCTCTCTGTGTCAGCGTGGGTTTCCTCCGGGTGACTGTCTGTGAGGAGTGTGGTGTGTTTTCCCTGTGTCTGCGTGGGTTTCCTCCGGGTGACTGTCTGTGAGGAGTGTGGTGTGTTCTCCCTGTGTCTGCGTGGGTTTCCTCCGGGTGCTCCGGTTTCCTCCCACGCTCCAAAAAAACATTTTGGTAGGTGGATTGGAGACTCAAAAGTGTCCGTAGGTGCGAATGTGTATCACCCTGTGAAGCACTGGCGCTCTCTGGAGTGTGTACCCGCCACGCACCCAGTGATTCCGGGTAGGCTTTGGACCCACTGTGACCCTGAGCTGGATAAGGGTTACAGACAATGAATGAATGATCTCTATTGAAAGTATCATAAAGAATAAAACACTGAAGCTAACTGTCCTTCAGCTAGAACTGAATCACTTTTGTGAACACTTTTTCTTTATTGGCAGCTGAGTTAACAGCTTAAATTTAATAATAAAAAATACTGGGAAAACTGGGAAATTCATAAGGGCTTTTAAAAGCATGGATGACGAGTGTGCACTAATGGTGTGTCCGTCCTGTAGGTGACGATGTCCCAGAGTTGGAGAACACTGCAGATTATTGGCTGGGATCTCTAGCCAGGGCGACCATGCAGACGTACTGCGACGTGATCCTGCAGATTCCCGAACTGAGTCCGCACGCAACCAAACAGCTGGCGACTGACATCGGTATTATCCCCACAGTTAACACTTTTATATCAGAAAAACAAAAGAGTTGCTATTAGCTATGTAACAAGGGTAAGTCTAATAAGCTAATGGTGCTTTGAATTGCAGTGTGTATTAATTTAATGTTTCGTATCTTTAGTGTTTTCTTTTTATGTATTTTTATATATGAACTCATTTTGAAAAACCCAAGTAAATGAACTATTTACATTTGTGGCAGGTGCAGGATTTTGCCACCGACAGAGAGAGGTGGGGCCGATGGTGTAAAGGAAAAGCGGAGAGCCGCTGTTTCCCTTTTAACATTTAAATGTTGCCATCGTTCCTGATGAGTTTGAATATTAAACTTCAAATGATAAACAGGTTCCAACTGGAGCCTGGTCACGATGGTGAACTTACAGAAGGTGAATGAAGGAATGAATTCTGTCTTGTCGACATACTGATACTTTTTGTTTACATAAATTCGTAGATTACCTGAGCAACGTGATGGATGCCCTGGGGCTGCAAACGTCCAGAACTCTCCAGAACATCACCACCCTCCTCCGCACCAAACCTGAGGAGTTCCGACAAACCGCCAAGCCCTTACCTCGCAGACTCTCCTCCAGCATCGCAGCCATGAGGGGCATCGAGTACTGAGAGGAAGGTGGAGGCCGAGACGTCTCCATGTCTTTGTTTTTGCGTTTTTTCCTTCTACATTTTTCCAAACAGTGGCTTCTACGTGCGTTTCCAACCAAACTTAATCTCGGTAGCGGAGATTCTCTCACTCTTATATGAATGTCAGTTAGCGCTTTTACACCAACATGAAAGTGGAATGTATGTGGAGTTAATTATAGAGCGTGCACCTGTGGAGCCACAGGGGGGAGCTGCACTGGTTGATTTCTCTCGGTTGAAAACAAGGTTTAAGGTCTCGGTTTGGGAACACACTAGATTAACTTTCCTCTGTCTCTGTTCTGTTCTGCTTTTCTGTGGGTTTTTTTGTTATATTTATGAACTAATAAACAAACATACAACACACACTTATGCTTTAGATTTTTTGAACTGAGGGGTGTTCCACAAAGAAGGATTTCTCTCTGTAGCTGGATATAACCTAAGGCCAGGCCGCAATGAAGAGGCCTGTTTCACACAGCTCCAGTGGTGTGTGTTCTCTCTGTGTCTGTGAGGGTGTTCTCCCAGCGCTCTGCTTGACTGGCTGAGTGAGTGACTGGCTGAGTGAGTGACTGACTGACTGAGTAACTGACTGACTGACTGACTGACTGACTGAGTGACTGAGTAACTGAGTGACTGACTGACTAACTGACTGACTGACTAACTGAGTAACTGAGTGACTGACTGACTGACTGACTGACTGACTGACTGAGTAACTGAGTGACTGACTGACTGAGTAACTGAGTGACTGACTGAGTAACTGACTGACTGACTGACTGACTGAGTGACTGACTGAGTAACTGAGTGACTGACTGACTGAGTAACTGAGTGACTGACTGACTGAGTAACTGAGTGACTGACTGAGTAACTGACTGACTGACTGACTGAGTAACTGAGTGACTGACTGACTGAGTAACTGACTGACTGACTGACTGAGTAACTGACTGAGTAACTGAGTGACTGACTGACTGAGTAACTGAGTGACTGACTGACTGAGTAACTGAGTGACTGACTGAGTAACTGAGTGACTGACTGACTGAGTAACTGAGTGACTGACTGACTGAGTAACTGAGTGACTGACTGACTGAGTAACTGACTGACTAACTGACAGTGACTCAGTGACTGACTGACTGAGTGACTGACTGACTGAGTAACTGACTGATTGAGTGACTGACTGAGTAACTGACTGATTGAGTGACTGACTGAGTAACTGACTGACTGACTGAGTGTCTGACTGACTGACTGAGTAACTGACTGAGAGACTGACTGACTGAGTAACTGACTGACTGAGTGACTGACTGAGTAACTGACTGAGTGTCTGACTGACTGACTGAGTAACTGACTGAGAGACTGACTGACTGAGTAACTGACTGACTGAGTGACTGACTGAGTAACTGACTGACTGAGTGACTGACTGAGTAACTGACTGAGTGACTGACTGACTGTGTGTGTGTGTGTTGCTGCTCTGTCCAGGGTGTGCTCCTGCCTTGTGTCCTGTGATTCCAGGTGGGCTGAGGAAAGCTGAGTGTGGGGACGTTGACTGACTGGTAAATTGAGAGCTTCTGTTTATGGCTCAGCTCCTCTTCACCACAGTAATAAATTATTTTACTCCAAATCATATAAACATTTTTCTATTGGTTCATTAAGGACAAGGACACCAGTCTTTCCTTGATTTCATTTGTCTGTGTTCTACGTGTGTCCTCATTCACATGTGCTGTGTGTTGCTGTACCACACAAGACCTGCAGGAGGCAGTAAAGCGCCTTCACTGGTGCAAGACGGTAAGCAAATGGCGGAGCTAGCTCCACTGCACAACACTGACCTGAAACGACTAGACAGGCCTGGTCTGAATATTTCCAATGGTTTAAAACATGAACAAATATGTAGGACTGTGCAAAAGTCAGAGACCACCCTTTCACTGAATTAATTTCCAGTCATAAAGTAAAAAAAAAACAAACATCTAGAACAATATAGTGACCAGGAAATTATTCTTAAATCTTCAACACTAAGATAACATCTCTTTATATGTTCAATGTCACATTAGTTCTTTCATTTCTCCAGTCAGTCTCCATCCCTCTCCTGTACAAACCCCACTTCCAAAGACGTTGGAATGCAAAATGTAAAAAAAAAATAAAGTTGAAAAGTTTCACTATTTCATTGAATATAGTACACAATATTTCAAAATTTGAAACTCTGTTTTCTTGAAAAATATGAGACCTTCTAACTCCCTTCTTTTAACCGTAATAAAACTGAGGAGACAGATTGCTTTGTATTGAACGTATAATATTTCTCCATTCTTGTTACAGCTAATTAGAGTTTTCACTACAAACTACACCAGTTGTTTTCAGTGGAGGACCGGTCTGGACTTGTTAAGCTCCTGGACTCTTTTACTAAGGAGCAGTGCTGTTGTAAATCATGCAAAATGCCGACGGGCCTCGTCTCACTTAAATAATCAAAGCCTTCTCTGAAAAAGAAGTCATCTAGATGGCAGCGTAGCTCTCCAACCCCTTTATATATTGTTCAGCATTAACGGTGCCTTCACAGACGTGACAGTCACCCAGGCCATGTGCACAAACTGACGCTGGCTTTAGAACTGAGCGCTAACTGTATGATCCTCGCTCTCTTTAGCCCAAAGGACACAGCATTCATGATTTCCCAAAAGACAGAGCAAACAGTCACAGATGTAATCAAACGTTATATTTCCCCACTTCTCTCTCATTGCCCTGATCCAGCCCCTGCATCCTGTACAAGGTCTTACCTTTGTCTTACAGCATCAGGCTTGGCCGTTGTTTAGCCCAAATTAACTCTACACCTACTTTTACCCTCCCACAGAATCACTGACCGCCTCCTCCTTCCTCAGACTCATACATCACTAATATTCTACACTCACATTACTGTAACCCCTTCATCTGTCATCACTTCACTTTCCTTCTGTTCTGTTCTCTGTTGTGTCCCCGGTGTCGACCCGAGGAGGATGGGTTCCCCCTAGGAGTCTGGGTTCATTCCTCGTGCGCTGTTGGAGTTTTCCTTGCCCCTGGGTCACTCAGAGGAGGCTTGGACCAAGATCCCTTTAAAACGGTTTGTGACGACTTCTGTTGTGAAAAGCACTATACGAATAAAACTTTGATTGATTGATTGAGCAGAGGGCACACCGGGGGACCTTTTACTTTTAGTTTACTCTCCCTCTCCCCAGAGGTTTCTCTGAATTTTTGAAACAAATCAGATTTCACGTCTTTTTTTTTTCTGGTCCAAGTTCAACTGATTTAACTCCATATACGAACGCTTATATGACACCCCAGCCTTCCTCCTGTTTGTGATACAGTCACATAAATTTTGTCAACAGGTGTCAGGATATTTTCACTTACGCAAAATTAACATCAACGTTCCTGTCCGAGCTCTTTCCCTGTGTCTGATGTTCTCTGAGGGCGGCACGGTGGTGCAGCAGGTAGGTGTCGCAGTCGCACAGCTCCTGGGGCCTGGAGGTTGTGGGTTCGAGTCCTGCTCCGGGTGAATGTCTGTGAGGAGTGTGGTGTGTTCTCCCTGTGTCTGCGTGGGTTTCCTCCGGGTGACTGTCTGTGAGGAGTGTGGTGTGTTCTCTCTGTGTCTGCGTGGGTTTCCTCCGGGTGACTGTCTGTGAAGAGTGTGGTGTGTTCTCCCTGTGTCTGCGTGGGTTTCCTCTGGGTGACTCTGTGGGGATTGTGGTGTGTTCTCCCTGTGTCTGCGTGGGTTTCCTCCGGGTGACTGTCTGTGAGGAGTGTGGTGTGTTCTCCCTGTGTCTGCGTGGGTTTCCTCTGGGTGACTCTCTGTGGGGATTGTGGTGTGTTCTCCCTGTGTCTGCGTGGGTTTCCTCCGGGTGACTGTCTGTGAGGAGTTGGTGTGTTCTCCCTGTGTCCTCGTGGGTTTCCTCCGGATGACTGTCTGTGAGGAGTGTGGCATGTTCTCTCTGTGTCTGCGTGGGTTTCCTCCGGGTGACTGTCTGTGAGGAGTGTGGCGTGTTCTCCCTGTGTCTGCGTGGGTTTCCTCTGGGTGACTGTCTGTGAGAAGTTGGTGTGTTCTCCCTGTCTCTTCGTGGGTTTCCTCCGGGTGACTGTCTGTGAGGAGTGTGGTGTGTTCTCCCTGTGTCTGCGTGGGTTTCCTCCGGGTGACTGTCTGTGAGGAGTTGGTGTGTTCTCCCTGTGTCCTCGTGGGTTTCCTCTGGATGACTGTCTGTGAGGAGTGTGGCGTGTTCTCTCTGTGTCTGCGTGGGTTTCCTCCGGGTGACTGTCTGTGAGGAGTGTGGCGTGTTCTCCCTGTGTCTGCGTGGGTTTCCTCTGGGTGACTGTCTGTGAGAAGTTGGTGTGTTCTCCCTGTCTCTTCGTGGGTTTCCTCCGGGTGACTGTCTGTGAGGAGTGTGGTGTGTTCTCCCTGTGTCTTCGTGGGTTTCCTCCGGGTGACTGTCTGTGAGGAGTGTGGTGTGTTCTCCCTGTGTCCTCGTGGGTTTCCTCTGGATGACTGTCTGTGAGGAGTGTGCCGTGTTCTCCCTGTGTCTGCGTGGGTTTCCTCCGGGTGACTGTCTGTGAGGAGTGTGGTGTGTTCTCCCTGTGTCTGCGTGGGTTTCCTCCGGGTGACTGTCTGTGAGGAGTGTGGTGTGTTCTCCCTGTGCCTGCGTGGGTTTTCTCCGGGTGCTCCGGTTTCCTCCCACAGTCCAAAAACACACGTTGGTAGGTGGATTGGTGACTCCAAATTGTCCGTAGGTGTGAGTGTGTGAGTGAATGTGTGTATGTTGCCCTGTGAAGGACTGGCACCTCCTCCAGGGTGTGTTCCTGCCTTGCACCCAATGATTCCAGGTAGGCTCTGGACCCACCACGACCCTGAACTGGATAAGGGTTACAGACAATGAATGAATGATGTTCTCTGGAAAATTAAGATGAAGAAATGTTGCCAAATGAAACGTCATCTTCTTTATTGGTTTCTGACTGCAACTTCTAATCAAAGCAGAAGTAAAAAAGAAACAGCAGACGTTTATTTAAAAATATGACATCAATTTAATAGTTTCATTGAATTGACTGAGTCTTAATTTTTCCTTTTTTTTTTTTTGTTTTTTTTTTTTATTTGATTTCTTTTTTTTTTACACAATCTGTTAGTGACTTCAGCCCGTTCTTGAGCGTCTGCTCTGAAAGGCTCTGTTTCAGTCCCGACCCGGAGTCAAGCTGCCAACTGGGCTTCACATTCATCCTCATTGTTTTTTGTTTTTGTTTAATTTGTCGTTTGTTTTGTTTTTTAAGTCTCTTTTTTTTTCCAAAATGAGACAGATGTGTCCACTTCAGTGATATGTTTCTTGATATGTTCAGACAATCGGGAAAAACAGAAAGCGCACAGACATTCTGATGTAAAAAATACAGCTTTCACCCGAGACGTGCTCATGAGCTGCTCCACTTTCCAGAAAAGAAAAAAATTGCATCTGATTTAGTGTCACACAGAAACCTGCGACCCTCCGTTCACCCTGTGGCCCAGCGACACACCACTGCACGAGTGTGCGCTTGTGCTGCGTACAGTTCTGTGCAAACGTCTTAGACACGGCAGATTATTCTTATTTCAAATAATTAGCGTGGTGCTTTTATACAATGATATCATTACATTGAATACAAAACATAAGTGTGTTTCCAGATGTTTCCTGATCGTAGGGATTTGTTAAATCTACAACACACTTGATTTAACAGAATGAAGTATTTATTCGTCTCTAAATAAAGGGACAGGACGACAACCTCAAATAACACTGGACTGTCAGGAGGAGAGAGGGGGAAAGAAAGGGTTAAACCAACTCATTCTCTCTCTCTCTCTCACACACACAGTATCACACTCACTGTGTTTAAATCTCCCTCTCGCAGGAGCCTGAGACGTCTGCACAGCGCCGTACGGTGCCCCTTTGTGAAAGCAGCGCCTGGACATTTTTGGGCAGCTGCCGAATAAAAGAAAAGCAACATTACAAAAGAAAAACAAGACAAAATCAAACACACCCACTGTGATTGTACATATGACATCATCACCTTCATCATCATCACCACGGCTCTTACAGGAGCAGCCAGTCACGGTCTACGCTGTAAAACAGCCTTTATTTTGAGGCCTTGCAGAGATTCTCTACTGAAGCTGCTCTTCACTGAGGGACTCCACTGTAAAAACAAGGAGAACTCACTCGTGTAAACACTGTTTGAGTCTAAAAATGACTGACTGCTCCTTTAATGCGCAAGTTCCAAATCCACTCCACACACACACACACACACACACAAACCTCATGTCCCAGATGTTTTCAAGAGTCGCAATGGCCTCTGAAACAGAACTGGTGCTCCGCTCTAATACATACATGCCTATGGAGGTCGGTCACACACACACACACAGAGACAGGGGAAGACGTTAACCAAAGCACAAAGTGACCATCAGTCACTTTAATCATACGAATGCTGATGATGTTGATGGATCGCGAGGGCTGGCAGTGGTCAGTGGTGAATTTGCATATCCTTAGTTCAAGTACATCACATCAAACTCTTCTGTACACACACACACACACGAGCTAGACCAGGGCATCAGGAATTAACAGTAAGTACAATCAAATCGAAAAACCAAACTAAAATACAGACAGATCGTTCCCAAAGAGCAGCTCTGAGGAGGGCAGTGGACTTCGACTCCTCACCTAAAGCAAAGCGAAGGGACGACGGCACTCTGTCCCAAGAATAACACCCTGTTTGTGGCTATGAAGGAAACATCAAGCTTCTCTCTGTGTGTGTGTGTGTGTGTGTGTGAGAGAGAGAGAGAGAGAGTTTTTTCTTCTTCTCTCTGGAAGTACACTCTGAAATATTCACAACCCTCCACTTCGCGATCCTCTGACCAAAGTGGTTTAATGCGTTCTAAAATAAGACGGAATAAAAACCCCGGCTGGTCACTGGAAAGAAAACAAACATCTCTCAGGACTGAGACGGAAGCTTAGACCCACAGTTTACTCTCTCTTTAGAAAATAGGAATTATTCCCGAAGTTCAGACCCACGTTTTTCCAAAAATATAAAATGCTTTTGAAACAACAACAAAGAACCGAAAGATTCATTTTAAAGGAACATTGCAGTGTTTTTCAGTCCAACGTCAGGATCAGACCTCGCCACTGTCAGACCACACGGGGCCCGCTGTCAGCGATAAGAACTGCCTCTGAACCGAAATTACAACTCGGGTCAGGGCCCAGTTTCCCTCAGGGTGCTTTTCCACTGCATGGGATCGACTCGACTGGCTTTTACCTGGTTGTTTTTCCACAGAACCCCGTCTCTAACAGGAAGCGCTGGCTTTAAAAACCACAACAACTCCAGCAGACACTGTTTACTTGTTGTGTGTCGGTGTGTTGTTGTTGTTTTCTGGACTGAACACGGCTCCGTGCCCCAGTTCCCACTGATCAGTCTGATCAGTTACTCGCCGCCGCTGAGAGTCGGATAAAAACAAGTGTGAAAGCGCCTGTTACTTCAGAGATTTTACAAGCGGCGAGTTTGTGCTGCAGCTCTGTGTTTGGTGGTGATTGACAGGTCTCTCTGGCCAATCAGAGTTCTGCACCGTTTACACGTCGTTATTTAGTACCTACTCGGCTCGTTTGGAACCGTAACTGAGCAGGGACTGAAAAATAACCCGGGTTCTAAGACCAGGACCAGATTTGGCCGAGTCTAGGCGAGTCACGTAGGGTCCACGCAGTGGAAAAGCACCAGTCCTTTCTGAGAGTTAAGATCCAAACAGAGAGAGAGAGAGAGAATGAGAGATTGAGAAAGAGAGTGAGTGAGAGAGAGAGAGCAAGCGAGAATGAGAAAGAGAAGAAAGAGAGAATGAGAGATAGAGATTGAGAAAGACAGAATGAGAGATAGAGAGAGAGAACGAGAGAAAGAATGAGAGAGAGATTGAGAAAGAGAGCAAGCGAGAGAGAATGAGAAAGAAGAAAGAGAGAATGAGAGATAGAGATTGAGAAAGAGAGATAGAGAAAGAGAATGAGAGAGAGAAAGAGAAAGAGAGCGAGCAAGATAGAAAAAGAGAGAATGAGAAAGAGACAGAGAATGAGAGAGAAAGAGAATGAGATCGAGAAAGAGGGTGAGCAAGAGAGTGCGAGCGAGCGAGAGAGAATGAGAAAGAGACAAAAAGAGAGATAGAAATAGAGAATGAGAGATAGAGAAAGAGAGAAAGAATGAGAGCTAGAGAATGAGAAAGAGAGAGAGAGCGCTGAGTGTGATTCTCTACCACATAAGTATCTTCTTTGTTCTTAAGATGATGTTTGGAAACCCAGCCCAGGCCCAGTTCTGGAACCAAAATCTACACTCCTTAAAATCAAGGTGCTACAAAGGGTTCTTTGAGCGATGCCATAGAAGAACCACTTTTGGTTCCATGAAGAACCATGTTTGCTAAACGTGTTTAAATGGGTAAAGAACCTTAAGAACCAGTTATTGACTTTTAAACCTTTCAAAGAGACACTTTTTACAGTATCAGGGTTCTTTATGGAACCAAATGTGGTTCTACTAACTAGGGTGTTCCTCAAAGAACCCTTTGTAGCACCTTTATTATAAAGAATGACCTAAAAACATTTGGCGCTACCTGGGTGCTCTTGTGGCTGAATGCCATCAAATGTTTAGAGAAAAAGAGAAGAACAAACTCCTGATTTAAGAAGAAATGCTGGAGGAGCCGTTGCTCACAAACGTCTGACAATTTAGTGTGTTTTGAAGAAACAGCCAATCAAATCAAACCATGTGGGAGGTGCAGTTTGCAGCACACACAGGACTCATTTGCTTTCACATTTGTTTGATTCGTAACCATGAAAATGGGTTCTGATTGGTCAGTTTGTATCTGGACGCAGAAAGCTGATGCAGCACCTCAGTGCCTCAGTTTTGTAAAAATCGGACTGAACAGGCCTTTACCCTACGCTCACACTAGGAGGCGACAGAGAGGCAGGTGACCATTAGCTGTGATGACCTCCCCGGGCCGATCAAAGGTCTGTTCTGTATGAAGGGAAAATGAAGTGTGGAAGCCTGAGACTATACATCCACCACAAGTGATATCACAAGCCACCCTGGACACGCCCACCAGAGACAAACGTAATGTATCGTGAGGCTAGTTCGAACACAGGGTTCGACAGGAGGCCATAGCACCTGCCCATAGGATTGTCCTCTAACCTGTGTTTCACCCCAGCGTTCCTGTTGTTCACTGATCACAGAGAGAGAGGTCATCGGTGGTAATGCGCTGTACGCTTGTGCTACAGACGACACACACCGGGTCGATAAACACTGCAGTGGTCCTTTAAGGTTTGCACTTTGTGTCATGAACTCGGTCACACAACTGAGTTCCTTGTGTTCCAGCTTGTATTATATACCTCCATCTACCAGAGCTCTCTCATAGCAGCATGTAAAAACCTGACACACTCAAACACACACACACACACTCTGTCCTTCCGCATTGTCACCTACCCTGTCTGCTCCTTTCACACTCCCACTGCCTTCTCATTTCTGTCTCACCACCCTGTCTGCGGAGTTGTCTGCTTTTGTTGGTGCTTTTCCACTGCATGGTCCCAACTCTATTCAACTCTACTCTGCTTTTCCACTTCACCAGGTGAATCAGGTCCTGGTTCTGGAAGCGGTTTCTTGTTTAGTGGCTGTTCTCTCGTGGTTCAGAGCGAGTCGAGTAGGGACTAAACCGTGGCGTGTAAACCTTGCAGAGCGCTGATCGTCCAGAGAGAGTCGTCACTCTACGCCACGCAACGCAGACGACCAGCACCAACTCTCCATCTGTAAAATCTCCAGCTGCAGCAGAGATCACGTTTGTTTTTATCCGACTCACGACGGCAGCTCGTAAAATGACGCCGTGGTCTTTTGAAGAGGTTCAAACGCTCCTCGGATCGGTGGCCGACGAAAGAATCCAGCGAGAGCTGGACGCTGCAACAAGGAAGGAACAAACTCTACTGATCTGTCTGAACTGATGACGGAGCTGTGTTCAGTCCCAAACAACAACAACAACACGCCGATACACCATGAGTAAACACCGCTTAACGTTACCGCCGCCGTTGTTGTGGTTTCCAAAATCCCGCTGTTCCCATTCAGTTAACACAGGATACATATTGTGGGGAAGCTGTGGGAGTGGAAAAGTGACCAGGGACCAAACAGATAGTGGAGTCCAGCAGAGTGGGGCTGGTCCATGCAGAGGAAAAGCACCATCTGTCTGTCTGTCTCTCACTCGGTTTCAAACGCTGCCATCAGTTTTGATCAACAGAGCACAGTACAGTTCGGCCAATCAGAAAACACTTTACATTGACTCAGGCACAAGATTACAACCACTGACAGGAAGGGCCCAATAACTGCAACATGGTAATGCCACGCTACTGTTGTCGTCTGAATTGCGGCTGAATGCCAGTCTTCGTTTTACAAAATGGACACAATGGCGGCGAAACTAGCCTCAAAACCAAATGCAGCTGAGTTTAGGAGCCATTTTGGCTTTCAACCAAATGAAAAGGAAGAGCCAGACAATTTAGACGAGGCCATAAGCAAAACCTGTGCCAGAAAGTTTGCTGTGAAACAGGGAAATGCGAATTTGAGATCTCATCTAGCTTCCTGTGATCCAGCTCTCGAAGCCCAGCCGCCTCCAGCAGCACAGAGTCATGGGGCAGCTTCAACACCAACTGTTCAGGCCAGTTATATATCGCATATTGTAGTGTTGAGTCCTGTTCAAACACGGCACAGGAAAATCTTTCACTGCAATAGCCCTAGTAACAGGTGAAGTGAGTAATAACATCTGGCTACAGTGCCCCCTGTTGAGGGGGGGGTGGTACATCAGGCTGTGAGTGAACTGTCAGAGACACTTTGACAAGAAACAAACACAGGGATCAGCACCTAACAAAAGCAGTCGGAAGAAGGACAACCGTAGAAACAGGTCCAAGGTTCATTTGCTGAGGGATATATCACTTTTCTCAGAGAGGCCGCTGTAACCAGAGCGTCTGTGTTATTCCTGACCCTGTCGGCGGTTTCAGTCGTACGGCTGATCAGTTTATTTCAGTCCTGAAGTAACAAAACAACCTGGAAATACTTAAATAAATGACTATCATCGCTGTCCAAAGAAAACCATGTTTCTCAGTGTTTGTGGATGTTTAGTTTACTACATCATTTGAACACAGCAGCTGTCCTTCACACACATGACGAATGAACCAATAGAAATGCTCCAAAATGACTCTGAATAATCTTTTTTACATTGACTTCCACTGAAATTTAAGAAGGTTTTTTTCTCTGCTATAAAGCTACTGTTTTAGAGATGAATGTTTTTCTTTGGACAGAAATAAAATGCATATAACACACCTCGAAAAACCCTCCACTTGATCCTCATTTACTGTTCCCAGAGTTAAAACCCAACGATCGGGGACATGGCACCACAGCGTCCCTAGGATGTCTCCAATAGGACACACAGACACACCCAAGATGTTGCTACAGAGACCCGAAGAAGTCCAGCTGCTACAGTGGTCCAGAGAAAACACAATCTAAATACCGTGCCACGCAACCAGCCTTTCATCTGCAGCTGAATCCCTGTCCACACCGAGGCTAACGCTGCTACCTGGTGTTAAACCTCTGCCAATCTCAGCTTTACCACGGATCTGGAAGGAGCGCCCATGGTACGAGGGAAGACTTCTCTTAAGGAAGCGCACATCGTGATGAGAGGATGAGTTAGGAAGCTTCTTTCCCAGCTTCACTTTCCCTCAACAGTCTTAACAATAAAAGCTCTTAAAGGGGTCTTGGCTCAGACGTCTGGTTCCAGAAAATTCCTTAAGACAGTTCTCAAATATGGCCACTGTGCCCCCGTCCTACGCCACCACCCTCTGCTTACTTCACGAATGAGGACCACATCTTCCTAGAACTTTGGTCATTTTCACTAGCTTACTTGGCATCTACTGCCGACCTGGCATGTCATAGTCCCACAACATCCCAGAGACCACCTTAAGTGGCCGTTAGGTGGCCTTGGATTGTGATTGTTTGGCACATGAATTCAATTTTACTGTATAATACTATCTGACATTTTTTAATTCATGGCCTTTGGCAAAAGTTCTTATCCAGAGCAAACAGCATCTTTAATCATGATACATTCATTCATCTGTAACCCTTATCCAGTTCACGGTAGCTGTGGGTCCGGAGCCTACCCGGAATCACTGGGCGCAAGGCAGCAGCACACCCTGGAGGGGGCGCCAGTCCTTCACAGAGCGACCCACACTCACACCTACGGACACTTTTGAGTCGCCAATCCACCTACCATCCGCAAGAGGATATCTGGAGGATACCCACAAAGACACTGGGAAAACACACCAAAGTCCTTACAGACAGTCACCCGGAGTGGGACTCGAAACAACAACCCCAGGAACCTGGAGCTGTGTGACTGCGACACTATGCCGCCCCAATTGAGATATAAATGCAGGCAAATGCAGTGTTGGGAGTCTTGCCCAGGGATACTTATTGGTGTAGCATGGTGTTTTCATCAGAGCATGGAACTGAACGCTAGTCTGTTTAGAGGCTAGTGGTTTTCAACCTTCAAATAGTTAACTATAATATATAATAACACCGCAGTGTCCCTGTCCTGACAAACACAGTGGCAGCGCAGTTACAGTCTTCATTTGGAAGAACGTTTAAGAAGAGCTACTGCAGTAGAAAAATATAAACAACTTCTGTTGTCGATTGGTTTAATGGAATGTGATTGACAACAAATAATATAGGGTTACTCTGCTCCAGCTGAATTCAGCACCTATATTTATTTCCCATTTCAAAACAAAAATGCACAAAGACCTGTCTAGTTCGCTGTTCTTTCACCGAGAAGACATCGAGGAAAATAAATAACTGTAAACGACCTGTCCAGCTCCACTGCTCCATCACACTTTAAGGATCTGAGCTCTTTCTGGAGCTTCTTTATCTCGACTCGCCCACAAACGCTGTCACGGTTCCTGCTGAAGGACCGACTCTTCTGGGAATTCCATTTTCTGGTTCGTGAACTAATTCATGGTAGTGGAAACAGCCACCCGCTCCACATCGGTGGAAAATGGTTTAATAGATTTAAAGTACACACACTGAAGGGGGCGCATGTCCAAAATGGTTGAAAACTATTGCACTACACTATGCTAAATGACACTACCCTACACAGCACTATTTATTTTCGATTAGATACAGCTGAGAGAGGTTTAAAGGTACAGTGTATAACATTTAGTGGCTACTATTGCTAAGGTTCCCTCCCTCACCAGTCCTTTGATTTCTAAGCTACTGATTGATTCTAAGAACGTGGAAGGCACTCTCTACAGCCAGTGTTTTGTTTGTCCATTCTGGGCTACTCTACAAACACAGCAGCGCAGGGGCGTGGCCTCCGTTTGAAGAGGACGCACACTCTCTATCTGCCAAGGGGTCATCCTAAGCAAAAGAGAACACAGTGATTAATAATTTCAGGTGATTATACGGCAATGTGAGTATGCTTTTTTGGTATTACAGTCTATTCCCTTCAGTCTACACACTGCACATTTAAAAATAAAAACGGCAGGGTTAGTAACTACTCTTCATAGCTGCCATAGCGTCCCCATGTGGCCCATAGTTTGATAACCACCACCTTTAACTTGTAAAAGGCTATTCACTCTCACACCTCATTAAAAAAACAGTTCTCAAACTCTGGTTTGTAAGGAACCAAAAGAAAGGCCAAAGAACCCTTTCCAGCACCTTTATGTTTAAGAGTGTGCGCTAATATTGCTGAACAATGCTACAGTGCTAAAGGAAAACAAAACCCCAGGCCTGCTAATCTGGAGTACGGGACGAGTGAGACACAGGGAGACAGACAGAAGGACAGACAGGCAGACTTGTGGAGCGCCGAAATGATCAGACTTTCTGTAAATATTCACCTGAGACTAGACGCCCATAATGCATCACGAGTGGGATTTCCCGCCCAGCTACAATCCGCTAATCCGCTAACGTTCACGTTATTACTGTTCTTATTATTATTGCCGATGAGTGATACTCGACTCAGACTGCGATAATGAGACGCTATACAGTGTGGCCTTTGAAAGCATGCTGGGAAAGAGGCTGGCGCACAGAGGGTTGTAGTGTTAGCACCGCTGTGGCCGTGGCTACAGCAGAAGCAGCTAGCGCTGGAACGTAAACAAGGAAGGAAGGAGATAACGAAGCGATCTACAGCCGGACGCCGGGAGTCACCTCTCGGCACTGCTGGCGTCTAACCCACAACAGCTCACGCACCCATGCCTGCGCACACACATCTGTGGGAGTGAAGTCAACATGTAACATGAAACAAGTCATAATACATGGGGCAGTACGTAGCGGAGGAGATTTCGGGGGGATAGTTATGCTGTCATTTTTTGTTTTCTTTTTTCTTGTCCTTAAACTAATAAAACATAATTCGACGTGTATCTTGCAGTCATACATATACTTCAATATTTATTCACATTTTTATACTATTTCAAAACAAAATATAGCTCTTTTAATATAATATTTTTTTCTTAAATTCATTGCATATCATCTTTTTTATTCCTTAATTTTATAATAATAATAATAATATTTTTTGTTGTTGTTGTTGTTGTATTTCTGGCCCTCCTCACTTCAGCTAAGGGCTTGCAGAAAAGTACAGTCATGCAGAGAACTCATGCTGGTAAACAAAGTTACAAAAATGCATTTCGCTGTTTTTTTCTTTCTTTTTTTTAGTATTGTCCTCCTGTACTTTTATTATTATTATTTTTTTTTCTTTGGACCTCCTCGTTCCCAGTGTCCAGTCTGTAACATCCTACTGTGTTCTCCCTCGTGCTCCTGCTTTTCAGGAGCGCTGTAGTCAGGGGTCCAGACCCTGGAAGTTGTTGGGAGTCTCTTGATTTCTTTTCTATTTGTTTTCTCAGGGTCAGTCAGGACGGCAGTTGTGGCGCTTGCTGGGGTGGCGTTTAATCACAGCTTCCTGTTGATTTGTGGTGGTCCTCAGTAGCACTTTGTCTTCTTCCGAACCTCTCACCAAAACATAAATGCGCTCTCTTTTTTCATTGGATGAAGGTACCTCTCTCCTTGCAGACCATTGATTGTGGTTGAGAGAAAGTGAGAAAGAGCAAGAGAAATGAACAGAAGAGAGTAAGAGAGAGAGAGAGAGGAAAGAAAGAATCACAGCATAAGGGTGAGAGCAAGAAAGAGAGAGTGAGAGAGAGAGAGAGAGAGAGAGAGGAAAGCAAGGAAAAGAGGCACAGTTCACACATCTTCTCTGGTTGGGTTTGCTCTGAAGGCTTCCCCTGACGATGAGCATGCAGACTGTTATTGGTCCTTGCAGTCACAGGGTCAGTGAATGATGTGGCAGTGGGTCAGTCAAGTGTTTGATTGTGGGCACGTGTTCACTACGGCAGCATTAGCTCTACGACTAAAAATACAGTTTTAAAAAAAGGAATCAAGTATCGTCTTGAAAGGAGTAAGGTTTAGAGGTGGGAATACAAACAGGGCTTCTCCAGACTCAGCGACCGTCCCGTCTCTCTAAGCTGGGCACGCTGGGGGATATCGGGGAGGTCCTGCTACAGCGGATTGGACGACCTGTGTGCGCGGGAAGGGAGAGTGAAATCTTCAGCTAAAGCATTTCGACTACATTTGGTCACGGTGGAGGGCTTTGGTCTGGTGGTGTGAACGATTCTACAAGTTGCAATTCCTGAACCAATGAAAAATAATGGAAGACTGTGTCAGAATAGCAACCATAGCTCGGATAATCACAGGTCATCAATCTCTGAGAACGGATAAGGGACGATGTGCACAGGGAGAATAATCTACCTGGTCTTATTACGGTTCCACTACACAAAGAGGACGTTGCCTAACAACAACCCGGAATGCTGAAGGAGGCGAGGGCTAATGGATCAGGGTTGTGCATGACTAAGCCATTATTAGTCAGTCTGTGCAAACTGTCAATGAAGGTTTCAAAGTCTCTAAAAAGTTTGCTGGCGAGTTTTTGTTTTGTTTTCCCCACCAACAAATGCTACAACTTGTTAGCAGAGATGCTACATGGTTACTCTAGCTTGGTCCACCATTCTCAAGACACAAAAAACAAAGGCCGGAGCTCCAGGCCGCAGGGCGGTTTTCCGTCTTGTTTTGGCAGAATCGATGCATGGAATGCTTTTAACTTTTCTTTAATTTTTTTTTTTTTCATTCGTGTTGATTGTTGTTATTATTATTTTCTTACTTTCAAGAGTCACTCTCTCGGAGCGAATTACTCCCTTTTCCACGGCGTAAGAAGTCTTTCCGTAGAAAGAGGAGTGAGCGGGATCCAGATTTCCGAGAGGTTGCTTTGGTTACCGTGGGAAGATCCAGCCTCGGAACGTTCCATTTTCTCCCCCCTCTGCTTCTTCCGGTGGCCTCCTAACATTTCTGACATTATCGCGTCGGGAAAAAAACGACGCGGCTTCTGTCCGAAAACTCAGAAAAACAACGACTAACTGTGTCTTCTTTAAAGAATCGGTGAACGCTAGAAACTTAACACTGTGGACAGAAGAGAAGAGAAATAGGTTAGAGGAGAGACACGGACGGAAAAACGCATTCACTCATTAAATATTCATTATTCAACACTAGTGATGTCAACATCAGATGTGTGGCTTAAATGAAGCGAATGGGAAAAGGTTGTGATGGACACTGAATGGAAATAAAATGCTGATAAAAACATGATCTGAAATAAAAGTGCGGGTAAAATATCCAACCTACGTTTTATAAAAACAACACGCATGCACTTCACACCGTGTGTAATGTATCTGAGAAAGGGTGCAAAAGTCCAGTCCTGGAGAGGGCTACTGACCAATTGACGTGCTAACGCTGATTTACACAATGGCAGGAATTACACAAGGGTTTTAACGTAGTAGTCATTTTAAACAGCAAGAATGGAATAGTCCACCCCAGATACATTTAATACAAGTTCATTAAACAATGTAGAACCACTGATAAAGGAAACTTAGTAGTTAAAACTGACAACAGTAGAAAGCTGGGGGGCTTTACCTGTCGCTGGCGGTTAAAGTTAAGCATGCGAAAGTTCTGTTAACAGATAATTCACTATTAACTGTAGGGTAATCCATTCATGTATCATTGGGTTTCTTTAGGAACTGGTGAACACACAGTGACAATGTGACCAGGGAGTTACCAGAGAGTGTTGGGAGACTCTCCAGCAGACACCAATCAGCTCTAATGTCCATTCTCTCAGCTCCACTGGAAGCAATTCTACAATCACAGACTGTAGTCCTTATGTTGCCCCCTATTCACACTGGTCTTCAATGCTCAGGACCCCCACTGAGCAGGTGCTGGTATGAGTGGATCAGACACAGCAGTGACTGCTGGAGTTTTTAAAAGCCCTCTGGGCTGAGAACAGTCCACTAACCGCTGACGGCGTCCTGCTGTGTGGGGGTCCTGAGCGTCGAGGAACAGGGTGAAAGAGGGTAAGCAAAGTATGCAGAGCAACAGATGGACTACACAGTGACCTTGCGTGACCCGTGGAGCTGAGAGAATGGACAATGAGTGTAGAAACAAGGATGTGGTTATAATTATACTCAGTTGTGGCTGATTAGTGCACATTCTCAGTTTAGCTTCATCTGTGGATAACGTCCATCTTTGTAGAAATTCCCAGAACAAACAAATAACATCAGGTAAAACAAAGCAGACATTTTTAAAACGGACAAAAAACAAAAACAAACATTAAAGATTAAAGATGAAACATTTGAAATAGTGTCAGGTTTTAAACAGTGTGTGTGAAGAGTGTGTGAACACATGATTTAGGTTTTTCATGCAAAAATAAAGCAGTCAAAAGAACACCCACACAAAATGGCATTACTGCATTTGTGAGGACCACCACCGTCATGTGCTGTGCCTACCGTACTGAACAAAATGACCAGCTTTCCAACCACCTTGACCAGCAAAGACCAGCCGAAGACATCTACAACCAGCTACCAGCTGCTCATATGCTGGATTTTTCAGCAGGGTAGTGTCAGCCACAGATGCTCCGCCCACAAGTAGGCTCTACCAAGTAGGTATCATGGCTCTTATTGGTCCGACATGAATCGTAAAGACTGCCTCCATCTACACAGCAGGTCAAAACAGCAGACTTTTGTGTGTCAGTCAGGTGTTCTTTTCCTTCAGTAGTAGGCTGTTCTAGGCCATGTTAAATGTCAAAAGGCACCAGACACACCCTGGAGAGTCTGGCAACATGAGACTATGCTGTGTGTACATCTCAAACCTTAGTAACCCAACCAACTCTTATTTTAATCAGAGTTGAATCCATGGAACATTTAGAAGCAAAAAGTCCTCACGTGTACAAAACAGGTGTTTTCCTATCACCGTGAGGTCGTCTGCAAAGCTGCTTTGTGACAACGTCAGTGGTAAAAAGCACTATATAAATTGTGATTGATGATTGACTGACATCAGAGAGGACTAAACCCTACACTGAACCTCACAGCAGAATGTAGCTTTCATCCTTTTTATCTACACATGAAGAAATGTGGTCCCCACAGTGTCAAAAACACAAACACAGACACACACCAACGAAGGATTTGTACAAAACACCAAAGATTCACATCAAAAACACAAGAAACGTGACAACTCCCAGAAGAAGCAGGGTACGGAGAGAGCAATGCACTACAGATATTTTTAATGGGTATTCACATAAATATTATATAGATACAGATATGTACAGGTGGAGTTAGCAGGTGAAGCTAGTTAAATCTAGCTAGCGGTTTCATGGGTTTCTGGGGTAACAGCAGCTTAAAGTAGCCTCATAGAGGGAGCTCACATTTTTCAACACAAACATGTTCCATTGGTCTCAAAATGTCCTGAATGTGTTGTATCTGTTTACACAACCCGGTCTCACTCCTACTCGGGATACAGTCACATTTATAGGAGACTACAACTCGTGACATAGGCGCATATTTTTGATAAGTGAATGGGTAATTACCAAAGACACCGTCATATCCGTGCCCTGTGTTATGAGACAGTAACACAAACCCCTTCCTCATTAAGTCGTCGTTACCATTTGTTAATACCACGGTCTTCTTTTTATTTACGGACAATATAACGTTACTAATTCATTATTTGCTAAAACATCGAAGCACATAACGGCTAGAGAAATGTCCTTTTCAGTGTTAACCTTTTAAAAATTAGTCAAAATAACGTTAAGTGAAAGAAATGTTCTCGTTAGAGTTAAAGCTAAAGTTGGACATCAATAATAAGCATTGCTTAGGAGAAATATTATAATAAGAACCTATGATCTGTAATTCGCATTATGCCTTTTTCTATGTTATGAGTGATGACGCCTGTAATGAGGAAGAGTTTTCGTGTTACTGTCGCATAGTGTTTCTATGGTAACTACCCATTCACTTATGATCGTGATATTGTCGCATAAAATGTCAAAAATATGCGACTATGTCATGAATTGCAGTCTCCTGTATATGTGACTGTATCACGAATGAGTGTGAGACCGGGTTCGTTTACAACAAGAATGGAATACATTTGCACAGATTTGAGATTTTAAATCATTTGTACAAACAAAAATCTTTGTGTTGCTACAATGCTACAATAACAGGCAGTGTATATATATTTGTGGACATTGACTGGATGCTCACAACATTACGGTTCAGAAGAATCGAGCTCCTGTGAGGCTAATCACCAGAGATCAATAACTAAAGGTCACGAAGACGTTAGTGAAAGAAAACGCCTCTGGATTCACAGCATTAAAAAGAGCTCATGGGTCCTTGTTTGGGACCCTTGTTTGAAATGAGCTCCCGAATAAATTTCTACACTGCACTCAGAGTTTGTTAAAGTCCCCGCCCAGTATTTTTTAAGATCTCAGAATATTTTCAGTTTTCTTCCAAATTTTTCCCCTAAAAATTGGCTTTTTTTTTTTTTTTTTTTTTTTTTTAGCTTTTTTCTATGTTGCGTTTTTTCATTCTGTGTGGGGGGGTGAATCCCTGTGGATTGTTAAGGTTTAAATCTGCGTCTGGATACGATCAGCGCTTTTCGTAAGTCTTCTGTGGCCATTTCTTCAGTGTTTGTGCACGGTTTCTGAAAGCTTGGGGATGTGGACGAAACACAGCATCACCACTAGACCACTTTTTAGTAGATAAGAAGATTTTCAAGCCCAAGCCACTTGCGTACACATCTTTTGCTCCCAAACTCTACTGGAATTTGTTTTAAACCTTTTAACCCAAAAGAATGGATGCACTGATCTGATATTGGATCGGTATCGGATAGTTGGGTCGATCCATGGTACAGATCCATGTACAAAAGCGAGGGCTTTTAATTTGAAAAGACGGATACAGGAAGTGGAGACGTGATGATGCACGGCCCAGAGTCACATGACAACACCACGTACAAAGCTGGAGGTTCATTTATTTAGAAATATTTTTACACTAAATATGTAAGTTATTTGCTTTAATGTATTTTTAACACGTTTGACTCTCTTTATTTAGAATTTCAATACTGTACCTAGATCCAACACAATTATGTTTTATTTTAGTGACAAATAAAAAGTAATTCTGTACTTTAATCTGTGATAAACACTTTGTAAATGTAAGTCAGTCAGACCCTCCCCACTCTTATTTGATTATATTAAGGTTCACAGAACTGCTGTAACACACCTTTTTTACTTCTGTAACTCACTTCTACTGTTTATCACTGCACTTTACTGTTATTTCTGTCCATCATCTCTTGTGCACTACGTACAGCGACACTACAAATTCCTTCAGGATCAATACATTTATACCTTTTATCGTTAGTCTCTCTCACAGGGGGAGGTGTGTGGTTTATTAATTATATTAATTAATAAATTATTAATTAATTAATATAATTATTAATTAATAATTCCACAGTGGCGCTGGATCTGTATCAGAATCGACCGATACGCCAAGTTTAAGTATTGTTATTGGAATTAAGAAAATAAAACCCAGATTGGTGCATCCCTTCACTAAACTGCAACTTTCTCAAATCAAAAATAAAGCGACAGATCACATTTCCAGTGGAATTACATGGAAGTCACATGTACTATATATATCTCACTCCCTATTTCCCACGAAGTGCACTACACAAGTCCTAAAATGCTGGTACTTGTACAATATATGATTCGATTAATAAAAACACATTTTGTGGTTGGGGGAATAAGCCATAATTTCATAAACTACGTAATACACAGAAACCAGCACTTTCCTTAAATGAAAACATGAATTCCTGCAGTGTCCTTTTACACTTCATGGTGTTTCCTCTGTTTTGCGCTGTGTCTGATAATCACTCGTTTTTATAAGGCCCTGCTAACTTTGAAATGTGAATATTTCATATAAAGTAGCTTATGATTCACTAAACCATCATCAGAGTCATCTGTGACGCCCTATGGGTCAAGTCTGGGTCCTACTCCCATCATTTTATCACGTAACTACACACTGAGGTGGAAATATACTGGGCGGGGACTTTAATAAATCACATCGAGGTATTTCTGCATCCCTTCACTGTAACTGCCCTCCACTACAGCTTTAGAAAAGTGATGAGGAAGGTCCCCACTGCATCGGTGTTTGGGTAAATAACGTGGCCCAGCTCAGTTATGACAGGCGCCATGTTTAAAACAATATGGCTCCTTTCCGCATGTGTGTGATGTCAGCTAAAGCGCTGATTCTCCACTGGGAAACTAAGTAACACTGAAGTAATACACAGTTAGTCACCTATAACCTATAACTACCACTCTGCAATTATTATTGCAATATATGAACGACTTATTTTTCCACTATTCCCAGGAAGCATTTTCTCAGAAATGGCTTTATTTACGTTTCTACTCTTTTTATTTTGTTTCTTATTCTGGAAGCACTGGGTCAAACAGACCTGAATATTTTCTCTGTTAGTTTGTCCTATCTACAGAAAAGAAACACAGATCGGTAACACTCATGTATATATCATATACAAACAAAAACGTGAGGTAAAAAGTAATGTTTTTAAAAATAAAAACAATCATCTTTGAAACACATTCAAAATATCATAAAAACAACAACAGGACAATCAACAAGGACAAGACCGACGAAGCAGGAATGCTCTTGAGTCACCACGTGTAGACGTATACGTACAGTCTGAAAATCAGCGCGTCTGCTTCATACACTGATTAAAAAGGTTTTTTTTTGTTTGTTTGTTTATTGCGCACATATGTACAAACAACACGTTCACGTGAAGTACGCCTCCAGCAGCATGAGTCTGAGTGGGGTATTGCACACTTTGCATATACGTGTAGATGGGTGACGTCAGCCGAAGCAGACTGAAAGAGTTCATCTTTTCGATCCCACCCTCGAGCGGTTCGTGATGAAAAAAATCACATTTTCAAAAAGGGTCGTGTATCTGAGGTTTGGACTTACTTGAAGGTATTATTATGGCATTTGATTTTGCGTTTTTCCGATTGTACAAGCAATGTGGGCGGATGCAGGGCGGCCATTTTTGGGCGGAGTGAATGAAGGAAGCTATACGTTCCTCAAAAATTCCGTGGGGTTCAGTGAATAAACGTAAAAAACAAGAAAAAAAACAAGGAATACAATGAAATGATGAGCTGCATTCGAATGGAGAATGTTATTTCGCTTCCTTATTGATGGGCAATGTGGATGTTTAGATGATTATAACGTTCGTTGTGGTAGTAACCAGACACAGAAGAGAAATTTGAACGAGAAACATAATTAAAAGCATGTGTTTGAATATGACTTTAAAATACACCTCACTTATGAAATAAAATTAAGTTTGCATAATATTTGTTAATGTTCACCATTAAAATGATTCAAATGCCTGGTGTGCGTTGTTCAGTCCAAAAGGGAACACGAGGATGAGGTAAATAAAGAGTTCTTTCTTCACTCGTTTTCTCTCTTCCACTTTGGCAGCCCGTGTTTTACCGCTCTCTATCCACACGACGAAGAACCGACGACAGGGAAAATAGCTACGGTATATTAACATCACACACGTACTGTTCTCTAAGGCTCAAGACTTAAGCTGGTTAATCTGCATATTTAAATTTGACGAGTCGAGGGTCTAAACAAAAGGATCGACAAAAGTTCATCTCGATCCTTCGGCCCGAAACCTTGATCTTCGGATCCTACTAAAGACAGTGCAGTGTATCGGTCGTCTCCTGGTTGGTCAAACAGAGATGTGCACAGCAAGCAGTGAGTGGACAGGGGGAGGGGGCGGAGCTTCTGTCTACATTCAGGATCACTGGGTGGTTATTGCTATGAGTTTGAGTGTGAGATTAAGCTTGGGTTTGCACTCACAGACACACACACACACATCTCGGCCTTGGCTTGCTCTCCTCCTGTTCTCCTGTCCTGAGTTCTAGCGGTTACTCGTCCTGTTTCTTTCACGCTCCTGGCTACAAAATGGAGGGGATGGGTGAGCGGCAGCGGCGCAGGGGTCCCGGGGTTTCGTAGGGGTCATACGGCGTGCTGGTGATGGGGGTCAGACGCAGCGATGACCCCGCCATTCCCGATATGTTGTTCAGGCTGCGGGATTTCTCGTAGCCCGTGGCTGTCGGGCCGTCGGTCGTTGGGTTCGTTCATGGGAACGTGTCCCGTTCGAGAGTTCAGGTTGGAAAAGTGGTTTTGACCGAGGTTAGTGGGACGTTAAATCGAGTTTAACAATGTTTTGATGCCATGGGGATGTGGGCATGGGCGCCGTGTGGAGGTTAGGGTTTGGAGTTAGGTTTGAGATAAGCATGCGGCAGACAGAAAGAGTATGAGTGGGGATAGATACGTAAACGTGAAATAAAACAAGGCAGAAATGAAAGGGGAGAAACTCAAAGATATGTGAAAAGTAAAAGGCAGGGAGACACAGAAAGGAGAGACAGACACACACACACACACACACACACACAAGACAGGACAAAACAAGAAAATGCGAGTTATGAGATATGTCATACATTTCTTTTTCAACAATCCACAGCAAAAAATAAGAACATCCTTTGTAGCCAAGAACCCATCCACAGTCCACTGTGCTCCACTGGTTGAAGGAAACACCTGCTGGAAGCTTGGGGTTTGTTCAATCTCGCCCTTTAGGGGGCGCTAAACAATGCAGTAGATTGCTGTTGATTTTATTTCAGTCAACCAGGGGAGGAGAAGCAGGTCTAATCTCAGACACGGCTGGAAGCTGCAAGTACGGCCACATCTGACCCCTCTGACCCGGCCCGAGGTTGTCAAGGACGCCGCGGTACGCCGCTGTACGATTACAGCCAAATCTGAGTAACACTGTAACACTTCCCAATCCAGACCCATTATTAATAAAGCTGAATGCTATTTATATCTGTCAAAACGTACCAGGTCCTGGACAACCTCCAACCACTCAGCAGTGGCCTAACAGCTGTCGCACTTCCCTTGACAGAGTGCTCGTAAAGCCCTCGTTAGACTGTCATAAGCCTGGTGTACATTATTCATAATGTGACTTTATTGAATTTGCTGTCCTTGTACATTATACACTCACTATCCGCTTTATTAGCATCACCTTGCTGATGTATAGTTGGAGACTGCGTTATGAGCCATCCTCTAGTTCCATCACTGGTCAGTGTCTGACCGCAGAGCTGCTCGTGGCTGGACATTTCTGAGTGGTGGACAACTTTCTGTCTGATTTTTTGTATGTTTTCCTTAATTATTAAGAGTACAAAAAAGTTTGAAACATTTATTATTTTTTTTTTATTTAACGTATGATTCATTTATTCATGGTCTGTAACCCTTATGCAAGTCAGAGCGGCGGTGGGTCTGGAGTCTAGCCAGAATCACTGGGCGCAAGGTGGGAACACACCCTGGAGGGGGCGCCAGTTCTTCACAGGGTGACACACACTTCACTCACACATTCACACCTACAGACACTTTTGAGTCTCCAATCCACCTACAAACGTGTTTTAAGGGAGTAGGAGGAAACCCACGCAGACACAGGGAGAACACACCACACTCCTCACAGTCACCCGCAGCAGGACTCGAACCTACAACCTCCAGGACCCGGGAGCTGTGATAGAGACACTACCTTTTGCCCCACCGTGCCGCCTTTTGTACACTTATATGTCTTAATCTCTTTATGTTACAGATTTTATTTTATGTTTAATTTCTTTTTAATGAAAAAGAAAGTTCTCAAATCATTTCGCTGCTAGTTGAATCACATACGACTCTGTAAAAAAAGTTAATTTGATTTGACGCCCACACAATGCAGAGAATGCTCCACCACTCACTCACCATCGTCTCAGCTGCGGTCCTGGGGTCAGTAACTGGCCAGGGATCAGTGCGGTAGACACCAGCTGATAAAAGGTGGTGGTACAGATGATCAGTGTGGAATTGGACATATTCCTACTGGGAATAAACCGTAGGTGGCGCTGTAAGTGTCCACTCTGTGGGAGCAAAGCCGGGCTGACTCTAATAAAGCGAACAGGGAGTGTTTGGACAGATTTACTCAGGTTTTTACACAGATGCGTCAGGTCGGTCGCTCTGGGTGAGAGAGGACCAGGCGTTCAAGTGAAGTGCAACTGCCACAGCTCTTTCCTCCCACAGTTTTCTCCTCTCTGTTTCCCTGCAGTGTGTGTTCGCTCAAAAGAGTGAGAGGGACATGTGGGGGAACATGGCTGTAGGTTTATCACACCACAGTACACTGTGAGGAACACACACACACACACACACACACACACACTGAGAGGCAAAAGCGCTAAGATGTATAGTACAGTAAAAATACAAATAAAAACACACACACAGAGGAAATGGAATACCAGGAATGTTTGTATACACACACACACACTGAGGTATACACACACACACACACACACACACACACACACAGAGGTATACACACACACACACACACACAGACAGACAGAGGTACACACACAATTGCTAAGATGTATAGTACAGTAAAAATACAAATAAAAACACACACACAGAGGAAATGGAATACCAGGAATGTTTGTATACACACACACACACTGAGGTATACACACACACACACACACACACACACACACACACACACAGAGGTATACACACACACACACACACACAGACAGACAGAGGTACACACACAATTGCTAAGATGTATAGTACAGTAGAAAGCAAATAAAAACACACACTCTGCAGTACGCAAGGTTTACACAGTGTCAGAGCACGGAGTCAAACACCAGGTCTGTCCCAAAACTGTCCCATAACCGATACAGATTGATCCACACAAACCCTTCTGTGTTAATGGAGTACAAATGCAGCACACCCCCACAGTGCCTCGCTGCTGGAGAAAGGGGCGGAGATAGTGGGCTTAGTGAGTGATGCCGATTGGTCGGGGGTCTGCACGGGGGCTCTGTGTTGGTTTGCATTGACATCATTTCTTTTTCAGAACCACTATTGCGACCCCCTCAGGACAACATCAAGACCCTGGAGGGGGTCGCGACTCCTAGGTTAATAAATCCTCACCAATATGAGCATGTTTCTGGAGATTACAGAGTGTCTAACTTCACACCCCACAGCCTAGGGCCATTACTAACCACAGTCTTTATTTATTCTGGAGATATCTAGGTTTATCAAATCATTCGGAGGAAATTAAAGCGTCTGTAACGTCAGCTCTTACGGGCCGCGGACCAGGGACACGTCCGTCATGTCCAGACCTTAGAGACACGCTCACCTTTCTTCTTTAAAAAGGAAGGGTTATTATCGAAAAAATCAATACAAATCAATATTGTTTTTTTTTTTTCTAAATATAACTGATCAATACGGACGTGCTTAAATTCACACTGACGTCAGTGAGTCCAGCTTCTATTTATGTCACGTTTGTTGGTGCATTCGGGCCAGCTGACTGGGGTGGAGAGATAAAACAAACAAAGGACACACTGTCCAAAGAAAAACCTGTATCTCCGTGTTCGTGGATTGTTTAGTTGCTACATCATTTAAACACAGCCGCTGTCCTTCACTGTGTGTACATTTCATGTTCACACACAGCTCCTCTCTCCCTCTACAGTGAACTACATCAGTCACAAACTACACTGTACACACACAGCTCCTCGCTCCCTCTACAGTGAACTACGTCAGTCACAAACTACACTGTTCACACACAGCTCCTCTCTCCCTCTACAGTGAAGTACATCAGTCATAAACTACACTGTACACACACAGCTCCTCGCTCCCTCTACAGTGAACTACATCAGTCACAAACTACACTGTACACACACAGCTCCTCGCTCCCTCTACAGTGAACTACATCAGTCATAAACTACACTGTATACACACAGCTCCTCACTCCCTCTACAGTGAACTACATCAGTCATAAACTACACTGTACACACACAGCTCCTCACTCCCTCTACAGTGAACTACATCAGTCATAAACTACACTGTACACACACAGCTCCTCGCTCCCTCTACAGTGAACTACATCAGTCATAAACTACACTGTACACACACAGCTCCTCGCTCCCTCTACAGTGAACTACATCAGTCACAAACTACACTGTATACACACAGCTCCTCACTCCCTCTACAGTGAACTACATCAGTCATAAACTACACTGTATACACACAGCTCCTCGCTCCCTCTACAGTGAACTACATCAGTCATAAACTACACTGTACACACACAGCTCCTCTCTCCCTCTACAGTGAACTACATCAGTCAAACTACACTGTACACACACAGCTTCTCTCTCCCTCTACAGTGAACTACATCAGTCACAAACTACACTGTACACACACAGCTCCTCGCTCCCTCTACAGTGAACTACATCAGTCATAAACTACACTGTACACACACAGCTCCTCGCTCCCTCTACAGTGAACTACATCAGTCAAACTACACTGTACACACACAGCTCCTCGCTCCATCTACAGTGAACTACATCAGTCACAAACTACACTGTATACACACAGCTCCTCACTCCCTCTACAGTGAACTACATCAGTCATAAACTACACTGTACACACACAGCTCCTCGCTCCCTCTACAGTGAACTACATCAGTCACAAACTACACTGTATACACACAGCTCCTCGCTCCCTCTACAGTGAACTACATCAGTCATAAACTACACTGTACACACACAGCTCCTCGCTCCCTCTACAGTGAACTACATCAGTCATAAACTACACTGTACACACACAGCTCCTCGCTCCCTCTACAGTGAACTACATCAGTCAAACTACACTGTACACACACAGCTCCTCGCTCCCTCTACAGTGAACTACATCAGTCACAAACTACACTGTATACACACAGCTCCTCACTCCCTCTACAGTGAACTACATCAGTCATAAAGTACACTGTACACACACAGCTCCTCGCTCCCTCTACAGTGAACTACATCAGTCACAAACTACACTGTATACACACAGCTCCTCGCTCCCTCTACAGTGAACTACATCAGTCATAAACTACACTGTACACACACAGCTCCTCTCTCCCTCTACAGTGAACTACATCAGTCAAACTACACTGTACACACACAGCTTCTCTCTCCCTCTACAGTGAACTACATCAGTCACAAACTACACTGTACACACACAGCTCCTCGCTCCCTCTACAGTGAACTACATCAGTCATAAACTACACTGTACACACACAGCTCCTCGCTCCCTCTACAGTGAACTACATCAGTCAAACTACACTGTACACACACAGCTCCTCGCTCCCTCTACAGTGAACTACATCAGTCACAAACTACACTGTACACACACAGCTCCTCGCTCCCTCTACAGTGAACTACATCAGTCACAAACTACACTGTACACACAGCTCCTCGCTCCCTCTACAGTGAACTACATCAGTCACAAACTACACTGTACACACAGCTCCTCGCTCCCTCTACAGTGAACTACATCAGTCACAAACTACACTGTACACACACAGCTCCTCTCTCCCTCTACAGTGAACTACATCAGTCACAAACTACACTGTACACACACAGCTCCTCGCTCCCTCTACAGTGAACTACATCAGTCATAAACTACACTGTACACACACAGCTCCTCACTCCCTCTACAGTGAACTACATCAGTCATAAACTACACTGTACACACACTGCTCCTCACTCCCTCTACAGTGAACTACATCAGTCATAAACTACACTGTACACACACAGCTCCTCACTCCCTCTACAGTGAACTACATCAGTCACAAACTACACTGTACACACACAGCTCCTTGCTCCCTCTACAGTGAACTACATCAGTTCCAAACTACACTGTACACACACAGCTCCTCGCTCCCTCTACAGTGAACTACATCAGTCACAAACTACACTGTACACACAGCTCCTCGCTCCCTCTACAGTGAACTACATCAGTCACAAACTACACTGTACACACACAGCTCCTCACTCCCTCTACAGTGAACTACATCAGTCACAAACTACACTGTACACACAGCTCCTCGCTCCCTCTACAGTGAACTACATCAGTCACAAACTACACTGTACACACACAGCTCCTCGCTCCCTCTACAGTGAACTACATCAGTCATAAACTACACTGTATACACACAGCTCCTCACTCCCTCTACAGTGAACTACATCAGTCATAAACTACACTGTACACACACAGCTCCTCACTCCCTCTACAGTGAACTACATCAGTCATAAACTACACTGTACACACACAGCTCCTCGCTCCCTCTACAGTGAACTACATCAGTCATAAACTACACTGTACACACACAGCTTCTCTCTCCCTCTACAGTGAACTACATCAGTCACAAACTACACTGTACACACACAGCTCCTCGCTCCCTCTACAGTGAACTACATCAGTCATAAACTACACTGTACACACACAGCTCCTCGCTCCCTCTACAGTGAACTACATCAGTCAAACTACACTGTACACACACAGCTCCTCGCTCCCTCTACAGTGAACTACATCAGTCACAAACTACACTGTACACACACAGCTCCTCGCTCCCTCTACAGTGAACTACATCAGTCACAAACTACACTGTACACACAGCTCCTCGCTCCCTCTACAGTGAACTACATCAGTCACAAACTACACTGTACACACAGCTCCTCGCTCCCTCTACAGTGAACTACATCAGTCACAAACTACACTGTACACACAGCTCCTCGCTCCCTCTACAGTGAACTACATCAGTCACAAACTACACTGTACACACAGCTCCTCTCTCCCTCTACAGTGAACTACATCAGTCACAAACTACACTGTACACACACAGCTCCTCGCTCCCTCTACAGTGAACTACATCAGTCATAAACTACACTGTACACACACAGCTCCTCACTCCCTCTACAGTGAACTACATCAGTCATAAACTACACTGTACACACACTGCTCCTCACTCCCTCTACAGTGAACTACATCAGTCATAAACTACACTGTACACACACAGCTCCTCACTCCCTCTACAGTGAACTACATCAGTCACAAACTACACTGTACACACACAGCTCCTCGCTCCCTCTACAGTGAACTACATCAGTCACAAACTACACTGTACACACACAGCTCCTCGCTCCCTCTACAGTGAACTACATCAGTCACAAACTACACTGTACACACAGCTCCTCGCTCCCTCTACAGTGAACTACATCAGTCACAAACTACACTGTACACACACAGCTCCTCACTCCCTCTACAGTGAACTACATCAGTCACAAACTACACTGTACACACAGCTCCTCGCTCCCTCTACAGTGAACTACATCAGTCACAAACTACACTGTACACACACAGCTCCTCGCTCCCTCTACAGTGAACTACATCAGTCATAAACTACACTGTATACACACAGCTCCTCACTCCCTCTACAGTGAACTACATCAGTCATAAACTACACTGTACACACACAGCTCCTCACTCCCTCTACAGTGAACTACATCAGTCATAAACTACACTGTACACACACAGCTCCTCGCTCCCTCTACAGTGAACTACATCAGTCATAAACTACACTGTACACACACAGCTCCTCGCTCCCTCTACAGTGAACTACATCAGTCACAAACTACACTGTATACACACAGCTCCTCACTCCCTCTACAGTGAACTACATCAGTCATAAACTACACTGTACACACACAGCTCCTCACTCCCTCTACAGTGAACTACATCAGTCATAAACTACACTGTACACACACAGCTCCTCGCTCCCTCTACAGTGAACTACATCAGTCATAAACTACACTGTACACACACAGCTCCTCTCTCCCTCTACAGTGAACTACATCAGTCAAACTACACTGTACACACACAGCTTCTCTCTCCCTCTACAGTGAACTACATCAGTCACAAACTACACTGTACACACACAGCTCCTCGCTCCCTCTACAGTGAACTACATAAGTCATAAACTACACTGTACACACACAGCTCCTCGCTCCCTCTACAGTGAACTACATCAGTCAAACTACACTGTACACACACAGCTCCTCGCTCCCTCTACAGTGAACTACATCAGTCACAAACTACACTGTATACACACAGCTCCTCACTCCCTCTACAGTGAACTACATCAGTCATAAACTACACTGTACACACACAGCTCCTCGCTCCCTCTACAGTGAACTACATCAGTCACAAACTACACTGTATACACACAGCTCCTCGCTCCCTCTACAGTGAACTACATCAGTCATAAACTACACTGTACACACACAGCTCCTCGCTCCCTCTACAGTGAACTACATCAGTCATAAACTACACTGTACACACACAGCTCCTCGCTCCCTCTACAGTGAACTACATCAGTCAAACTACACTGTACACACACAGCTCCTCGCTCCCTCTACAGTGAACTACATCAGTCACAAACTACACTGTATACACACAGCTCCTCACTCTCTCTACAGTGAACTACATCAGTCATAAACTACACTGTACACACACAGCTCCTCGCTCCCTCTACAGTGAACTACATCAGTCACAAACTACACTGTATACACACAGCTCCTCGCTCCCTCTACAGTGAACTACATCAGTCATAAACTACACTGTACACACACAGCTCCTCTCTCCCTCTACAGTGAACTACATCAGTCAAACTACACTGTACACACACAGCTTCTCTCTCCCTCTACAGTGAACTACATCAGTCAAACTACACTGTACACACACAGCTTCTCTCTCCCTCTACAGTGAACTACATCAGTCACAAACTACACTGTACACACACAGCTCCTCTCTCCCTCTACAGTGAACTACATCAGTCAAACTACACTGTATACACACAGCTCCTCGCTCCCTCTACAGTGAACTACATCAGTCATAAACTACACTGTACACACACAGCTCCTCTCTCCCTCTACAGTGAACTACATCAGTCAAACTACACTGTACACACACAGCTTCTCTCTCCCTCTACAGTGAACTACATCAGTCACAAACTACACTGTACACACACAGCTCCTCTCTCCCTCTACAGTGAACTACATCAGTCAAACTACACTGTACACACACAGCTCCTCGCTCCCTCTACAGTGAACTACATCAGTCATAAACTACACTGTACACACACAGCTCCTCTCTCCCTCTACAGTGAACTACATCAGTCAAACTACACTGTACACACACAGCTTCTCTCTCCCTCTACAGTGAACTACATCAGTCACAAACTACACTGTACACACACAGCTCCTCGCTCCCTCTACAGTGAACTACATCAGTCATAAACTACACTGTACACACACAGCTCCTCGCTCCCTCTACAGTGAACTACATCAGTCAAACTACACTGTACACACACAGCTCCTCGCTCCCTCTACAGTGAACTACATCAGTCACAAACTACACTGTACACACACAGCTCCTCGCTCCCTCTACAGTGAACTACATCAGTCACAAACTACACTGTACACACAGCTCCTCGCTCCCTCTACAGTGAACTACATCAGTCACAAACTACACTGTACACACAGCTCCTCGCTCCCTCTACAGTGAACTACATCAGTCACAAACTACACTGTACACACACAGCTCCTCTCTCCCTCTACAGTGAACTACATCAGTCACAAACTACACTGTACACACACAGCTCCTCGCTCCCTCTACAGTGAACTACATCAGTCATAAACTACACTGTACACACACAGCTCCTCACTCCCTCTACAGTGAACTACATCAGTCATAAACTACACTGTACACACACTGCTCCTCACTCCCTCTACAGTGAACTACATCAGTCATAAACTACACTGTACACACACAGCTCCTCACTCCCTCTACAGTGAACTACATCAGTCACAAACTACACTGTACACACACAGCTCCTTGCTCCCTCTACAGTGAACTACATCAGTTCCAAACTACACTGTACACACACAGCTCCTCGCTCCCTCTACAGTGAACTACATCAGTCACAAACTACACTGTACACACAGCTCCTCGCTCCCTCTACAGTGAACTACATCAGTCACAAACTACACTGTACACACACAGCTCCTCACTCCCTCTACAGTGAACTACATCAGTCACAAACTACACTGTACACACAGCTCCTCGCTCCCTCTACAGTGAACTACATCAGTCACAAACTACACTGTACACACACAGCTCCTCGCTCCCTCTACAGTGAACTACATCAGTCATAAACTACACTGTATACACACAGCTCCTCACTCCCTCTACAGTGAACTACATCAGTCATAAACTACACTGTACACACACAGCTCCTCACTCCCTCTACAGTGAACTACATCAGTCATAAACTACACTGTACACACACAGCTCCTCGCTCCCTCTACAGTGAACTACATCAGTCATAAACTACACTGTACACACACAGCTTCTCTCTCCCTCTACAGTGAACTACATCAGTCACAAACTACACTGTACACACACAGCTCCTCGCTCCCTCTACAGTGAACTACATCAGTCATAAACTACACTGTACACACACAGCTCCTCGCTCCCTCTACAGTGAACTACATCAGTCAAACTACACTGTACACACACAGCTCCTCGCTCCCTCTACAGTGAACTACATCAGTCACAAACTACACTGTACACACACAGCTCCTCGCTCCCTCTACAGTGAACTACATCAGTCACAAACTACACTGTACACACAGCTCCTCGCTCCCTCTACAGTGAACTACATCAGTCACAAACTACACTGTACACACAGCTCCTCGCTCCCTCTACAGTGAACTACATCAGTCACAAACTACACTGTACACACACAGCTCCTCTCTCCCTCTACAGTGAACTACATCAGTCACAAACTACACTGTACACACACAGCTCCTCGCTCCCTCTACAGTGAACTACATCAGTCATAAACTACACTGTACACACACAGCTCCTCACTCCCTCTACAGTGAACTACATCAGTCATAAACTACACTGTACACACACTGCTCCTCACTCCCTCTACAGTGAACTACATCAGTCATAAACTACACTGTACACACACAGCTCCTCACTCCCTCTACAGTGAACTACATCAGTCACAAACTACACTGTACACACACAGCTCCTCGCTCCCTCTACAGTGAACTACATCAGTCACAAACTACACTGTACACACACAGCTCCTCGCTCCCTCTACAGTGAACTACATCAGTCACAAACTACACTGTACACACAGCTCCTCGCTCCCTCTACAGTGAACTACATCAGTCACAAACTACACTGTACACACACAGCTCCTCACTCCCTCTACAGTGAACTACATCAGTCACAAACTACACTGTACACACAGCTCCTCGCTCCCTCTACAGTGAACTACATCAGTCACAAACTACACTGTACACACACAGCTCCTCGCTCCCTCTACAGTGAACTACATCAGTCATAAACTACACTGTATACACACAGCTCCTCACTCCCTCTACAGTGAACTACATCAGTCATAAACTACACTGTACACACACAGCTCCTCACTCCCTCTACAGTGAACTACATCAGTCATAAACTACACTGTACACACACAGCTCCTCGCTCCCTCTACAGTGAACTACATCAGTCATAAACTACACTGTACACACACAGCTCCTCGCTCCCTCTACAGTGAACTACATCAGTCACAAACTACACTGTATACACACAGCTCCTCACTCCCTCTACAGTGAACTACATCAGTCATAAACTACACTGTACACACACAGCTCCTCACTCCCTCTACAGTGAACTACATCAGTCATAAACTACACTGTACACACACAGCTCCTCGCTCCCTCTACAGTGAACTACATCAGTCATAAACTACACTGTACACACACAGCTCCTCTCTCCCTCTACAGTGAACTACATCAGTCAAACTACACTGTACACACACAGCTTCTCTCTCCCTCTACAGTGAACTACATCAGTCACAAACTACACTGTACACACACAGCTCCTCGCTCCCTCTACAGTGAACTACATAAGTCATAAACTACACTGTACACACACAGCTCCTCGCTCCCTCTACAGTGAACTACATCAGTCAAACTACACTGTACACACACAGCTCCTCGCTCCCTCTACAGTGAACTACATCAGTCACAAACTACACTGTATACACACAGCTCCTCACTCCCTCTACAGTGAACTACATCAGTCATAAACTACACTGTACACACACAGCTCCTCGCTCCCTCTACAGTGAACTACATCAGTCACAAACTACACTGTATACACACAGCTCCTCGCTCCCTCTACAGTGAACTACATCAGTCATAAACTACACTGTACACACACAGCTCCTCGCTCCCTCTACAGTGAACTACATCAGTCATAAACTACACTGTACACACACAGCTCCTCGCTCCCTCTACAGTGAACTACATCAGTCAAACTACACTGTACACACACAGCTCCTCGCTCCCTCTACAGTGAACTACATCAGTCACAAACTACACTGTATACACACAGCTCCTCACTCTCTCTACAGTGAACTACATCAGTCATAAACTACACTGTACACACACAGCTCCTCGCTCCCTCTACAGTGAACTACATCAGTCACAAACTACACTGTATACACACAGCTCCTCGCTCCCTCTACAGTGAACTACATCAGTCATAAACTACACTGTACACACACAGCTCCTCTCTCCCTCTACAGTGAACTACATCAGTCAAACTACACTGTACACACACAGCTTCTCTCTCCCTCTACAGTGAACTACATCAGTCACAAACTACACTGTACACACACAGCTCCTCGCTCCTTCTACAGTGAACTACATCAGTCACAAACTACACTGTACACACACAGCTCCTCGCTCCCTCTACAGTGAACTACATCAGTCAAACTACACTGTACACACACAGCTCCTCGCTCCCTCTACAGTGAACTACATCAGTCACAAACTACACTGTACACACACAGCTCCTCGCTCCCTCTACAGTGAACTACATCAGTCACAAACTACACTGTACACACAGCTCCTCGCTCCCTCTACAGTGAACTACATCAGTCACAAACTACACTGTACACACAGCTCCTCGCTCCCTCTACAGTGAACTACATCAGTCACAAACTACACTGTACACACACAGCTCCTCTCTCCCTCTACAGTGAACTACATCAGTCACAAACTACACTGTACACACACAGCTCCTCGCTCCCTCTACAGTGAACTACATCAGTCATAAACTACACTGTACACACACAGCTCCTCACTCCCTCTACAGTGAACTACATCAGTCATAAACTACACTGTACACACACTGCTCCTCACTCCCTCTACAGTGAACTACATCAGTCATAAACTACACTGTACACACACAGCTCCTCACTCCCTCTACAGTGAACTACATCAGTCACAAACTACACTGTACACACACAGCTCCTCGCTCCCTCTACAGTGAACTACATCAGTCACAAACTACACTGTACACACACAGCTCCTCGCTCCCTCTACAGTGAACTACATCAGTCACAAACTACATTGTACACACAGCTCCTCGCTCCCTCTACAGTGAACTACATCAGTCACAAACTACACTGTACACACACAGCTCCTCACTCCCTCTACAGTGAACTACATCAGTCACAAACTACACTGTACACACAGCTCCTCGCTCCCTCTACAGTGAACTACATCAGTCACAAACTACACTGTACACACACAGCTCCTCGCTCCCTCTACAGTGAAGTACATCAGTCATAAACTACACTGTACACACACAGCTCCTCGCTCCCTCTACAGTGAACTACATCAGTCATAAACTACACTGTACACACACAGCTCCTCGCTCCCTCTACAGTGAACTACATCAGTCATAAACTACACTGTACACACACAGCTCCTCTCTCCCTCTACAGTGAACTACATCAGTCATAAACTACACTGTACACACACAGCTCCTCGCTCCCTCTACAGTGAACTACATCAGTCACAAACTACACTGTATACACACAGCTCCTCACTCCCTCTACAGTGAACTACATCAGTCATAAACTACACTGTACACACACAGCTCCTCGCTCCCTCTACAGTTAACTACATCAGTCACAAACTACACTGTATACACACAGCTCCTCACTCCCTCTACAGTGAACTACATCAGTCATAAACTACACTGTACACACACAGCTCCTCGCTCCCTCTACAGTGAACTACATCAGTCACAAACTACACTGTATACACACAGCTCCTCGCTCCCTCTACAGTGAACTACATCAGTCACAAACTACACTGTATACACACAGCTCCTCACTCCCTCTACAGTGAACTACATCAGTCATAAACTACACTGTACACACACAGCTCCTCTCTCCCTCTACAGTGAACTACATCAGTCATAAACTACACTGTACACACACAGCTCCCTCTACAGTGAACTACATCAGTCACAAACTACACTGTATACACACACGGCTCCTCACTCCCTCTACAGTGAACTACATCAGTCATAAACTACACTGTACACACACAGCTCCTCTCTCCCTCTACAGTGAACTACTTCAGTCATAAACTACACTGTACACACACAGCTCCTCGCTCCCTCTACAGTGAACTACATCAGTCACAAACTACACTGTACACACAGCTCCTCGCTCCCTCTACAGTGAACTACATCAGTCACAAACTACACTGTACACACAGCTCCTCGCTCCCTCTACAGTGAACTACATCAGTCACAAACTACACTGTACACACACAGCTCCTCACTCCCTCTACAGTGAACTACATCAGTCACAAACTACACTGTACACACAGCTCCTCGCTCCCTCTACAGTGAACTACATCAGTCACAAACTACACTGTACACACACAGCTCCTCACTCCCTCTACAGTGAACTACATCAGTCATAAACTACACTGTACACACACAGCTCCTCGCTCCCTCTACAGTGAACTACATCAGTCATAAACTACACTGTACACACACAGCTCCTCGCTCCCTCTACAGTGAACTACATCAGTCATAAACTACACTGTACACACACAGCTCCTCTCTCCCTCTACAGTGAACTACATCAGTCACAAACTACACTGTACACACACAGCTCCTCGCTTCCTCTACAGTGAACTACATCAGTCATAAACTACACTGTACACACACAGCTCCTCGCTCCCTCTACAGTGAACTACATCAGTCACAAACTACACTGTACACACACAGCTCCTCACTCCCTCTACAGTGAACTACATCAGTCACAAACTACACTGTACACACAGCTCCTCGCTCCCTCTACAGTGAACTACATCAGTCACAAACTACACTGTACACACACAGCTCCTCACTCCCTCTACAGTGAAGTACATCAGTCATAAACTACACTGTACACACACAGCTCCTCGCTCCCTCTACAGTGAACTACATCAGTCATAAACTACACTGTACACACACAGCTCCTCGCTCCCTCTACAGTGAACTACATCAGTCATAAACTACACTGTACACACACAGCTCCTCGCTCCCTCTACAGTGAACTACATCAGTCATAAACTACACTGTACACACACAGCTCCTCGCTCCCTCTACAGTGAACTACATCAGTCACAAACTACACTGTATACACACAGCTCCTCACTCCCTCTACAGTGAACTACATCAGTCATAAACTACACTGTACACACACAGCTCCTCGCTCCCTCTACAGTTAACTACATCAGTCACAAACTACACTGTATACACACAGCTCCTCGCTCCCTCTACAGTGAACTACATCAGTCATAAACTACACTGTACACACACAGCTCCTCGCTCCCTCTACAGTGAACTACATCAGTCACAAACTACACTGTATACACACAGCTCCTCGCTCCCTCTACAGTGAACTACATCAGTCACAAACTACACTGTATACACACAGCTCCTCACTCCCTCTACAGTGAACTACATCAGTCATAAACTACACTGTACACACACAGCTCCTCTCTCCCTCTACAGTGAACTACATCAGTCATAAACTACACTGTACACACACAGCTCCTCGCTCCCTCTACAGTGAACTACATCAGTCACAAACTACACTGTATACACACACGGCTCCTCACTCCCTCTACAGTGAACTACATCAGTCATAAACTACACTGTACACACACAGCTCCTCTCTCCCTCTACAGTGAACTACTTCAGTCATAAACTACACTGTACACACACAGCTCCTCGCTCCCTCTACAGTGAACTACATCAGTCACAAACTACACTGTACACACAGCTCCTCGCTCCCTCTACAGTGAACTACATCAGTCACAAACTACACTGTACACACAGCTCCTCGCTCCCTCTACAGTGAACTACATCAGTCACAAACTACACTGTACACACACAGCTCCTCACTCCCTCTACAGTGAACTACATCAGTCACAAACTACACTGTACACACAGCTCCTCGCTCCCTCTACAGTGAACTACATCAGTCACAAACTACACTGTACACACACAGCTCCTCACTCCCTCTACAGTGAACTACATCAGTCATAAACTACACTGTACACACACAGCTCCTCGCTCCCTCTACAGTGAACTACATCAGTCATAAACTACACTGTACACACACAGCTCCTCGCTCCCTCTACAGTGAACTACATCAGTCATAAACTACACTGTACACACACAGCTCCTCTCTCCCTCTACAGTGAACTACATCAGTCACAAACTACACTGTACACACACAGCTCCTCGCTCCCTCTACAGTGAACTACATCAGTCATAAACTACACTGTACACACACAGCTCCTCGCTCCCTCTACAGTGAAGTACATCAGTCACAAACTACACTGTACACACACAGCTCCTCGCTCCCTCTACAGTGAACTACATCAGTCACAAACTACACTGTACACACACAGCTCCTCGCTCCCTCTACAGTGAACTACATCAGTCACAAACTACACTGTACACACACAGCTCCTCGCTCCCTCTACAGTGAACTACATCAGTCATAAACTACACTGTACACACACAGCTCCTCGCTCCCTCTACAGTGAACTACATCAGTCATAAACTACACTGTACACACACAGCTCCTCGCTCCCTCTACAGTGAACTACATCAGTCACAAACTACACTGTACACACACAGCTCCTCGCTCCCTCTACAGTGAACTACATCAGTCATAAACTACACTGTACACACACAGCTCCTCGCTCCCTCTACAGTGAACTACATCAGTCATAAACTACACTGTACACACACAGCTCCTCGCTCCCTCTACAGTGAACTACATCAGTCATAAACTACACTGTACACACACAGCTCCTCACTCCCTCTACAGTGAACTACATCAGTCACAAACTACACTGTACACACACAGCTCCTCGCTCCCTCTACAGTGAACTACATCAGTCACAAACTACACTGTACACACAGACAGCAGTAGAGTTCAGACTCACACAGATGAATAAATATAAATGTATTAGAAATATATAATGGACACATGTAGTGCACTACAGAGGAAGAGATTTGGGATTAAACCTATGTGACTGTCTCATGTCCGTTGTGTTTATGAGGTCTCTCCTTGTTCTTAAACATATCTGGATCTGTGTGGACAGGGCCTGATACTCACAGATAAACTCTTACAGACTTTATCATTTAATTTTCATCAAAACAACAACTAAATAAAATCAACATTTGCCAAATGAATGTATTAAAGCAATAACGGCTCAGTGAAAGAGAGCTGGGCGCAGTGTGTGAGATGCAAATAAATGCACTGCTTTTTAAATCCATTCCCCATGTTCAAATAATAACAGTGCACATTAGAAACCCAATATTCAACCTTTACAACTTTATATCAGTTCAAAGAAGTTATCAAATGGACAAATTAGGACCAAACAAAAAGTGAAATAATAAAACAGTAGATGTTTCAATCACAGTCAGGAAAAGAGGAGCCGGACCAAAAACACTGAAAACTTGTGACCTGTGATTTTTCAGATAGCGCTGAATTAAAGCTAGTTATAACACCAACACTAACATCAGGGGGTCTGTCCTGGTGCGGGGCGAGTAAGTGCCCAAGGCACGTTTACTGAAGCATCAAACTGGAAGCTACCTGGATCATTTGGTGCCAGATCACACCGGGGATCTGTCTCAAAACCTAGCGAGCTGCCCCCTGAGAGCAAGGAGACGGCGGACCACTGTTGACCCACTGAGGGCAAAGTTGGAGGTCCACTAGTGTTTTACACAGTGTTTTCTGGGCGGACCACTGGTGATTAAACAGAATTTTAGACAAAATGCCACATTTCAGCACTTTTCCATTCACAGTCCTATTTATATATTTTTCCTTCATTAAGTTATTTTGTTATTCTTTATAAATAAGATCAGTACATAATTTTAATCAGCACAGTGTCAACTATTTTTATCATTTAATCATTTTATATCAGTCTTATACTCATTATTATATCTCTCAGAGTTGTTGGTAATATTTGTATTTCTGGGTTTCGGGTTCCTCCCAGAGCAGAAATAATTCAAATAAAAAAAAAAAAAAAGGTGAAGAATAGAAACCCGCGGCGCTAAAATGCTAAGGCGACGCTAGCTGCTGAGGTAAAAAAAACAGGTTGCCTGCGGTGGGCGGGAACAAGCCGTGACGTTATCGCTCTCTAAATAAACCGTCTCAGTAATCTGCCTCAAGAGGACAGACGACCGTTAGAACGCTCTCTACTTAAACAGCTGCTTACGAAGTCAGTGCCTACCCAGGCAGCTCACTAGGTTTTGGGACAGACCTTGGGTGTGTCGGTGTCTGCAATCACTGGGTGCAGCTGTAACTTCCCTGTCTGTATTCACAGGGGTATATCCATAACAGCTTCTGTCTGCAGTCACTGGATGTTTCAGTAACAGCCCTCTCTGCCCTCAAGGACACATCCAATGACTGCAGACAGAGCAGTTATGGAAGCGTCCAACTCCTTTCTGAGTTAACTTACAGATATTCTACTGTAAATACAGATGAGGTGGGTACAGATTGCAGGCAGCAGTCACTGGATTTATCTGAAATACACCAGTTGTATCTCCATTAGATGTTTCCTGAACTGCCCCCTCTGCTGTCACTGGATGTATTATTACCTGCCCCACACACAACAATTAAGGGGCAGAGTTAAACGGTCATGTGACAAAGTAATAAACACAAAAATAAACTGTGTACAGCTTCAGACAACGTCAAACTTCCTCACTGCTGTCTGCATTTCAGAGCAATCACACACAGTCCCAGCTTTCTGCAGATGGAGCTTTGTACGTTAAATAGTTTATAACCGTGGTTCTCAAACTTTTAAAACCAAGTACCACCCACAGACAGGTCTTATCACAGAAACACGCCTCTCTGGTTCTTCCTCTGTTCCGGGGGGAGGTGGAAGGCATATCGTAAAGTGTTTTTGTTGGGTTTTTTAACTCATAATTTGCATGTTTTACACAAAATATTTGTAGAGAGAATACAAATAACTAACTAAATTGAAACGCAATTATACCTTTATCATAAATTATGGGAAATAGCATTCTGAAAGAAACCAAAACAATGTAATATCAGTAATGTGCTTTAACAGGCTACAGGTGAAAACAGCATGGCGCTTGGAGCAGGTCAAAGCAGCTCTCGGCGCTTGTAGTAGTAGGTGAAGCAGGCTCTGTGTTAAACCGTGTTATAGGTTTTTCTCACTTCTGCTTTGCCCTTCTTGTAATAAAGTCCAAACTGCTCACGTCTGTCTCTAGCCTTTGTTTATGTTCAGTAAACAACTGAAACTGGGCTTACCTCCCTGGAATAAAAGCAGGGGAACACTCCCCCTGTTCCCTTACAGACGTAATCAACTACTGTGTATGTGTAGACCATTGGCCTACCACCTGTAGCTGCTCCACAGTTTGAGAACCACTGGTTTATAATACCGAACTCACAAACACACAGCGTACTGCTATATGTCAAACACACACCCACAGCCAGATACGGTGACTGTGACTCTAAAAAGACTGTAGCTTTAAATACCTACCCAGTCAGTCTTAAGAAACACTGGCACTGCATTGGCGGCCTGGAGATGGAGGGATGGAGAATGAGATGAATGTTAGTCACAGAATGGAGAGGAACAGAGCCTGCAAATATCAAAACCAGTCCCGTCCATGATGAGAGTCTATGACACAAACAGTGTTAAGGTGTTAGATTGCCATTTTAAACCATATTGTGTCATGAGGTAGGGCATAAACCCACTACATCAGAGAGAATGCATTCATAAGCACCCTCTGACCTGGTGAGGCTCCTGAGTCGTTCTGAAGGCCGTATGTACGAGGTGTTTAGTAATGCTGCCCAAAGACGACTGCTCCTTCAATAAGGCAATACATGTATTGATCTATGTGCAGTTAAAAATGGACAGGTTTCATATTACCCACAATTAAGCTCCATCGATCCGCCACCGACCAGAACGCAAATCACTGTGGCCATGGTGGTGTTTGCAGTGAGCGGAAATGAGCGGTTTGTAACACGAGACATTTCTCTGACACACAGATTCCTTAACTCCAGTCTTTTAACCCAGTTCTGTAGAAGTCTGGACTACATCACTGCAACTACACTGCACTGGCGTCCAAGGGGTTAACCTCACAATGGACTACACTACCCATAATGCAACGGTTTCTCCCAATCTCACTGCAGGGCTTGGGAAGGAGGTCGTGGTGATTGGGTTTTTGGACAATCTACTATTTAAGTGAAGCTTCTGAAATAACACGTATGGGGAGGGATGGTGTAAGACGTGATGTAGATCTACAACTACAGACTGTAGTCCATCTGTTGCTCTGCATACTTTGTTATTCCCCTTTCCACCCTGTTCCTCAGTGCTCAGGACCCCCACAGAGCAGGTGCTGCAGTGACACTGACGTGGTGGTGGTGTGTTAGTGTGTGTTGTGCTGGTGTAGAGTGGATCAGACACAGCAGTGACTGCTGGAGTTTTTAAAAAACAAAACCCCTGAATGAACTGAATGAACTCATAATGCAGTGCAACATAGTGTTGATTCCCAGGCCCTGACCCACTGAGCATGTAAAAGACTGGCTTTGATATTTGTGAGATGCATAGTACACACACTAATGGTCATGCTGAGGTCAAACTGTCATGCAGCCAAACATTTTAAACAGACGTAAAGCAAAAAGCAGAAACAAAGACAAAACAGTCGTGAACAAGGAGTCTTCCTAAAATATTTCATCTGTTACTCACTGTTACTGCAGCCTCATGACTAAACGTCAGAGGTGTATGAGGGGGATGTGAGGTTTCGGTACAAAGAAAAGGCCATGATGAACCCCTGTCCTACTCCCACTTTACAATACCATCATATTTAAAAAATGATGGTTATTCAAGGGTTCTTTAGTAAAGACAATGGCGCTATAAAGAACAACACACACCCAAAGAACCATGTGAATTTTAAAGGGAACTTATAAAACGGATAGTTCCCGTCCTACAATCTGGCTCAGCCGCATCCGAAGCCGTTATAAAACACATAATATATGCACATACACACATGACCGCCTCACAACATCTGAATTCCATATTAATGCGCCACTGTTTAAACCTTGTTAGCGTGCAGCATATAATAAACACTTTTAATATATTGGGTGTGTTAACAGTGGATGAATGGTGTGAAGAGATTGTCCAGATTAATATAATATTCATTAAAATCCAGATTAATATAAACAGCAGTCCTAAACCTGCTGTGTGGTGTTTCGTTTAGTGGCTAACTTTTTTATGTTGGACTGCTAAGCTACCACAGTTTACACTGGTGAAGGAACGGATATTACAAACACTACTCACATATGTGACTTAGGAACTGAACACGGAAGTTCACCGTCACTGTTTTATTCAATTATCAAAGAACAGCGTGAAATCAGGAGACAATACAATGCTCGGTTAGGCTAATGCTAATTAAACTGTTTCTGGAGCTAAAGGCTAAAAACACAGCCCAGGGCTAGCTCTGTACGTCCAGCAGAGGTGCGCATTAGGCTACGGCAAACGGTCGACACAGAAATATGAACTGGGCCTAAGAGTCCGTTCAGAAAGAGGACGGTGTGTATTTCTTCTCAACTAAAAAACCTTGAACATACGTGAATATATTTTGTTCAATGGCGAGGCTATATCGCCCTCATGTTGCTTAGCAACAGTGCTCGCCGTTAACAGACTACACTGTGTGGTGGAGGAATACTTTATTGTGAGTATTTGTTTAAGAATTGAACATTTGTGTGTTTTATTGTATTTTATGTTGACCGCCATTTTATAAAATCATTAATCTACGAATGTGCGGAACTGCTGTTGTCTGGTTTGTTTTTGTTCAGAAGCTCAGTGTCTTTTAAGGTGGAACGCCATGTTACATATTAAAAATAAGTCAGTGTTACCCCCCTATGGAGCAGGAATAGAGCAACATCCTCATCTCGGTTGGTGCTTTTCAGCGTTTGGAGTCTCTCCGTTGTCTAAAAACCTCCAGATGGCGTTTCTCTGCCGTGAGCAGAGAGAGAGAAAGCCTAGCACTGGACCCAGACGCTTTGTTTTTTTACCCGTTTACAGACACTGGGGCTTCGTAAACACATTAGAGCGGTTGGGAGTGGAAAAATGACCAGGGGTCAATCAGAGAGTAAAGGTGAGTACATTAGGGTAGTGGAGGTACCATGCAGTTAAACACACCACTTGTGCATCATTGCTACAGTGAAAGGAGACATGGAGCACACAGAGAGCTCTGATTCTGCTCAGATTAGTATCACTCTAAACCGCGTGACTCTGCACACGCTAAAGACCTACAGATCTTTAATCAGGACAAAACATATTTGTGCCTGTTTCCTTAAAGACTGCAGACAGGCGGAAAACTATGGGGCCTTGGTTCTGGGAGTGTTCCTGTTTCTATGTAGAACCACTGTTTTTACTGAAGAACCCAACCACTCTCGAGCGAAATTATGATGATGTTGATTTTATGTTTGGGTCATTGTGTGGGATAAAGAGGGAGAGAAAGCAAAAGCATAAGCACACACACACACACACACACACACACACCATATTAAAGCTGAAGAGTAGATCGAGATAGAGATAAGTGAAAGAAAAAAAAATAACTCACGGTAGAGAGGCACATGGTGTTGAGTCAGTTTTAATACTGCAGTCTGACTGGTGCACATGCATACACACACACACACACACTCGCACGCACGCACACACACACACACACACACACACACACACAAGCATACGCCATTCAAACACAATATGGATGCAGAGCACTGAAGTCTTTTACAGCACAAGCAGACCACTATAACAGCCAGAGCAGAGTGTGTGTGTGTGTGTGAGGCCATACTCTCAGTCATGCACACCTGAAGCTGAATGCATTCCACACACACTCAATCTCTGAAGTACTAAATTAACTTTACGGCTCTAAAAGTGGCTCCAGCTCCGACTTCGTTTGTAGCTTTATTAATTTTTATAAATGTTTATTTTTACGTTGTGCGCTGTCTCTAGTCTTAAAGGAGACATTGTTACATTGTTGATCCTATTTCTACCAAGGAACACACAGAGAGAGAGAGAGAGACAGGGGAGAGAGGCAGACAGACAGGGGAGAGAGAGAGAGAGAGAGAGAGAGAAGAGAGAGACAGGGGAGAGAGAGAGAGACAGGGGAGAGAGAAAGAGAGAGAGAGAGAGAGAGAGAGAGAGAGAGAGAGAGAAGAGAGAGACAGGGGAGAGAGAGAGAGAGAGACAGGGGAGAGAGAGAGAGAGAGAGAGAGAGAGAGAGAGAGAGAGAGAGAGAGAGAGAGAAGAGAGAGACAGGGGAGAGAGAGAGAGAGAGAGACAGGGGAGAGGGAGAGAGAGAGAGAGAGAGAGAGAGAGAGAGAGAGAGAAAACAAAATCAGAAGTAAACTAAAATGACCAAAATAAGCCAAGGCACGATGAGTGAGAGAAGATGTGTTACATGTGTTTAGCAGAGATTCCTGGTGTTCAGCTATCAGCAAAATTGTTATAGCTTTCACACAGACACAGACACACACACAAGACCCAAAATCAAAATGTATTAGGAAGTTTGATAATAAGGTTTTATATATAATTTTATATATATATTATATTTAATATAATATAACATATCATATGTGTTTTTCTTAAGACAGTGATGATATATATATATATATTTTGGCTTGCTCTGGTCATTAAAGTGAGCCGAAAGAGCGTACGGCTGCGTGGCTGTAACTACTGCTGCAGCTGAGCAAAGGCCAGGCCTGGGTTTGGAAGGGGTTTAAGGAGGTGGGGTTTGGGGTTTGTTTGGAGTTTAAGGAGGTGGGGGTTGTTTGGGGTTTAAGGAGGTGGGGTTTTGGGGTTTGTTTGGAGTTTAAGGAGGTGGGGGTTGTTTGGGGTTTAAGGAGGTGGGGTTTTGGGGTTTGTTTGGAGTTTAAGGAGGTGGGGGTTGTTCGGGGTTTAAGGAGGTGGGGTTTGGAGGGTTGTTTGGGGTTTAAGGAGGTGGGGTTTGGGGGTTGTTTGGGGTTTAAGGAGGTGGGGTTTGGGGGTTGTTTGGGGTTTAAGGAGGTGGGGTTTGGGGGTTGTTTGGGGTTTAAGGAGGTGGGGTTTGGGGGTTGTTTGGGGTTTAAGGAGGTGGGGTTTGGGAGTTGTTTGGAGTTTAAGGAGGTGGGGTTTGGGGGTTATTTGGGGTTTAAGGAGGTGGGGTTTGGGGGTTATTTGGGGTTTAAGGAGGTGGGGTTTGGGGGTTATTTGGGGTTTAAGGAGGTGGGGTTTGGGGGTTGTTTGTGGCTTAAGGAGGTGGGGTTTGGGGGTTATTTGGGGTTTAAGGAGGTGGGGTTTGGGGGTTGTTTGGGGTTTAAGGAGGTGGGGTTTGGGGGTTGTTTGGGGTTTAAGGAGGTGAGGTTTGGGAGTTGTTTGGAGTTTAAGGAGGTGGGGTTTGGGGGTTGTTTGGGGTTTAAGGAGGTGGGGTTTGGGGGTTGTTTGGGGTTTAAGGAGGTGGGGTTTGAGGGGTTGTTTGGGGTTTAAGGAGGTGGGGTTTGGGGGTTGTTTGGGGTTTAAGGAGGTGGGGTTTGGGGGTTGTTTGGGGTTTAAGGAGGTGGGGTTTGGGGGTTGTTTGGGGTTTAAGGAGGTGAGGTTTGGGAGTTGTTTGGAGTTTAAGGAGGTGGGGTTTGGGGGTTGTTTGGGGTTTAAGGAGGTGGGGTTTGAGGGGTTGTTTGTGGCTTAAGGAGGTGGGGTTTGGGGGTTATTTGGGGTTTAAGGAGGTGGGGTTTGGGGGTTGTTTGGGGTTTAAGGAGGTGGGGTTTGAGGGGTTGTTTGGGGTTTAAGGAGGTGGGGTTTGAGGGGTTGTTTGGGGTTTAAGGAGGTGGGGTTTGGGGGTTATTTGGGGTTTAAGGAGGTGGGGTTTGGGGGTTGTTTGGGGTTTAAGGAGGTGAGGTTTGGGAGTTGTTTGGAGTTTAAGGAGGTGGGGTTTGGGGGTTGTTTGGGGTTTAAGGAGGTGGGGTTTGAGGGGTTGTTTGGGGTTTAAGGAGGTGGGGTTTGAGGGGTTGTTTGGGGTTTAAGGAGGTGGGGTTTGGGGGTTGTTTGGGGTTTAAGGAGGTGGGGTTTGGGGGTTGTTTGGGGTTTAAGGAGGTGGGGTTTGGGGGTTGTTTGGGGTTTAAGGAGGTGAGGTTTGGGAGTTGTTTGGAGTTTAAGGAGGTGGGGTTTGGGGGTTGTTTGGGGTTAAAGGAGGTGGGGTTTGAGGGGTTGTTTGTGGCTTAAGGAGGTGGGGTTTGGGGGTTATTTGGGGTTTAAGGAGGTGGGGTTTGGGGGTTGTTTGGGGTTTAAGGAGGTGGGGTTTGGGGGTTGTTTGGGGTTTAAGGAGGTGAGGTTTGGGAGTTGTTTGGAGTTTAAGGAGGTGGGGTTTGGGGGTTGTTTGGGGTTTAAGGAGGTGGGGTTTTGGGGTTTGTTTGGAGTTTAAGGAGGTGGGGGTTGTTTGGGGTTTAAGGAGGTGGGGTTTTGGGGTTTGTTTGGAGTTTAATGAGGTGGGGGTTGTTTGGGGTTTAAGGAGGTGGGGTTTGGAGGGTTGTTTGGGGTTTTTGTGGGGTTTAGAGAGGTGGGGTTTGGGGTTTATTTGGGGTTTAAGGAGGTGGGGTTTGGGGGTTGTTTGGGGTTTAAGGAGGTGGGGTTTGGGGGTTGTTTGGGGTTTAAGGAGGTGGGGTTTGGAGGTTATTTGGGGTTTAAGGAGGTGGGGTTTGGGGGTTGTTTGGGGTTTAAGGAGGTGAGGTTTGGGAGTTGTTTGGAGTTTAAGGAGGTGGGGTTTGAGGGGTTGTTTGGGGTTTAAGGAGGTGGGGTTTGGGTCGGGGGCTTGTCTAGAGGAGCTCTGGGGGATGGGAAGCGCTGCTGCTGGACGGCTGTGCTGTTTGTTCTTACCTTCCCTGGGTCAGTCTGTCTGAGAGTCTGTCCAAATGTCCCTGTGTCTGTCTGTCAACCAGTCAGCCACACGTCAGAGTGTTTACACTTCACACACAACTCACAGCAACAGCTAACACACACCTATCCACACACACACACACGTAGAAGGCTTTGGCCACATCAAGCGCTGGAAAAGTGAGGTCATTTGAGTGAGGTTTCCTGATCATGCCGTGAGGTTTCTATGCCACCTCTCTCTCTCAGGATTGATTCCTCATCCCACTTTTCTTTTTGGAATTTGTGTTAAATTTCTCAAATTGAAAAAAGGAAAACTAAGCAAAATATAATTTATTATTTTTGCCTGCTGTAGAAAATCTGAAAAATAAGGAAACTACTTTTTGGTTTTCATGTTCACTGTTTTAGTGCAAGGTTGTTTTAGTTTGCGGTTGTTTTAGCGCGAGGTTGTTTTAGTGCGAGGTTTTAGTGTGCGGTTGTTTTAGTGTGCGTTTGTTATAGCGCGAGGTTGTTTTAGCGGGCGGTTGTTTTAGTGCGAGGTTGTTTTATTGCGAGGTTTCAGTGCGAGGTTGTTTTAGCGCGTGGATGTTTTAGTGCGAGGTTTTAGTGTGCGGTTGTTTTAGTGCGAGCTTGTTTTAGCGCGAGGTGGTTTTAGCGCACGGATGTTTTAGTGCACATTTGTTATAGTGCGAGGTTGTTTTAGTGTGCGTTTGTTATAGCGCGAGGTTGTTTTAGCGGGCAGTTGTTTTAGCGCATGTTTGTTATAGTGCGAGGTTGTTTTAGTGCGAGGTTTTAGTGTGCGGTTGTTTTAGTGCGAGGTTATAGTGCGAGGTTGTTTTAGCGCGTGGATGTTTTAGTGCGAGGTTTTAGTGTGCAGTTGTTTTAGTGCGAGCTTGTTTTAGCGCACGGATGTTTTAGTGCACATTTGTTATAGTGCGAGGTTGTTTTAGTGTGCGTTTGTTATAGCGCGAGGTTGTTTTAGCGGGCGGTTGTTTTAGCGCGAGGTTGTTTTAGTGCATGTTTGTTATAGTGCGAGGTTGTTTTAGCGCATGGATGTTTTAGTGCGAGGTTGTTTTAGCGCAAGGTTTTAGTGTGCGGTTGTTTTAGTTCGTGGATGTTATAGTGCGAGGTTGTTTTAGCACGTGGATGTTTTAGTGCGAGGTTGTTTTAGCGCGAGGTTTTAGTGTGCAGTTGTTTTAGTGCGAGCTTGTTTTAGCGCGAGGTGGTTTTAGCGCACGGATGTTTTAGTGCACATTTGTTATAGTGCGAGGTTGTTTTAGTGTGCGTTTGTTATAGCGCGAGGTTGTTGTAGTGCGAGGTTGTTTAAGCGCAAGGTTTTAGTGTGCGGTTGTTTTAGTTCGTGGATGTTATAGTGCAAGGTTGTTTTAGCGCGTGGATGTTTTAGCGCGTGGATGTTTTAGTGCGAGGTTGTTTTAGCGCGAGGTTTTAGTGTGCGGTTGTTTTAGTTCGTGGATGTTATAGTGCGAGGTTGTTTTAGCGCGTGGATGTTTTAGTGCGAGGTTGTTTTAGCGCGAGGTTGTTTTAGCGCGTGGATGTTTTAGTGCGAGGTTGTTTTAGCGCGAGGTTGTTTTAGCGCGTGGATGTTTTAGTGCGAGGTTGTTTTAGCGCGAGGTTTTAGTGTGCGGTAGTTTTAGTGCGAGCTTGTTTTAGCGCGAGGTGGTTTTAGCGCACGGATGTTTTAGTGCACATTTGTTATAGTGCGAGGTTGTTTTAGTGTGCGTTTGTTATAGCGCGAGGTTGTTTTAGCGGGCGGTTGTTTTAGCGCGAGGTTGTTTTAGTGTGCGTTTGTTATAGTGCGAGGTTGTTTTAGCGTGTTTGAAATTGTTACTTTTAAACTAAAACAAAATGTAACATTTATTTTGTTGCAACAGTATGTTCCTAAAGTTAATATAATATTGTTTTTATGTCATAATATCAAGAATATCATCATTGCTAATAAACCCTGACATATCACAATGTTATTTTAGGGCCACATCGCACACCCCTACGAGTTCATTACGTGAAAAAGCCTCTTCCAGGCCAGTCTCCTTGGCGGTTCAGTAATAACTGTAATTAAATTAATGAGCCTCACAGGCAATGCATCCCCCCGGTGTTTGACACCCCTGGTTCAGAGTACTCAGAGTCCACACAGAACTAGACGCTTGAACCTTGGCAGCGACCTGGTGGACCCTCACTCACATGACCTCACCTCAACCTCACTGTGACTCCCACTGAGCTGGGCAAGAGCCTCACTTCAGCTGTAGGGACTTACCCGGCCCAAAGGGGACAGAGCAAGGAAAGGAAAAACGCGCGAGACACGTTACGACAACACTAACACATCTTTCACACACACACACACACAGTAGCACACAGGAGAGGACCGTGTCTTCAACATTAAAACAGCAAGTAGAATGAAGAAGCCCACATACAAACGCGTGATATGACACAACCTGAAGGGGAGAGACAATACAGAGTATGTGAGACAGCACCAGACACACACACACACACACACACACACACTGCAGCAACCTGTAATTCCATATTTAGTCGACACAGTTCTTTTCTTACAACAGACACAGCAAAGTATGGCTTTCCTCTGTCCACAGTGACCCCGAGCCTGTCCTACATTTCCATTGCATTGGCTCTTCCAGAGAGAGCAGGCTGGGTTTACACACCTTCTGCTTTCAACATCAGCCCCACAGTGGGGCGTCTAACGCAAAAAGACGCAAGCAATATATGTTCAGTCATGTTCAAGATGTCCTGATAATTTTAGTGCACGATTTCTTTGCAATTATTGAGTTCTATACCTCTTCACAGTCATCCGATGGGCCGCAGTTTCATCTACTTTTCTGTTAGAACTGTTATTCCGAGTGACAGTTCACACAAACAGGAGCAGACTGAAAGATTTGACTCTGTTCTGATTTATTTCACTCTACGCAGCATGAAGGTGCACGCACCGGGACTCCTCTATCACCAGAGTTACACCAGGAGGAATAATCTGTTTTCACCATTTGCTCAGTTCTCTTCCTTCTTCATTCTCATTTTCAAAGTTTTGTGTGTTTTATATGGTTTAACCTTGTCTTTGCGCTCTCACAGAAACGCGGGTCCAGCGCTGTGATTGGACAGACTCAGACGAGGGGGCGGGGCTATTCTAAAGTCTCTGCACTTGATGTCAGGAGCGGAGCAGAATCAGAACGGCTCGTTTTAGCCGGTGTTTTTAGACTTAGGCAGCGCACAGAAAACTGACTGTTGGGTCTTGTTTCACAGTGTGTGGGATGGTGGACTTCAGATTCACACATTACTGTGAACATACACCAAAGTGAGTTGTACATAATAATAAGAGCACTGATTAAACACAGAGAAAACGAGAACGGAGAAGAAAGAGAACCGAGCGAAAACGGCTAAAAACCAGAGCTTCTGCTCCTCGCTCCTCACTGCTGTGCGCTCGGGGTCAGGGTGAACAGCGAGCGGCTCATTATCATTTAAAGGAACAGGTGCTGAAAGCGGGCGTTCTGAACAGGGGCTGTTTACACAGGGGGAGAACACTGCTGTGGGGTTTGGACCAAAGCAAATTGGTAAATTTTCCAAATGGGACTTTTGCTGAAGAGGTTCGGTGTGTGAACTCCAGCAGAATGTGTTAAACCCAGTCTTTACTCTTTATCCAGTTCATACATGGAACATAATTAAAATCCATAATTATATACAGACAAACACTTTAATGAGAGTTGTGCATAAAAAAAGAAACAAAAACGAACAAAAAACACAAGAAAACATGGGTTAATACCTTCAGCCTTTGCTTACAGACTGGCACAGATCTGGCCCGCATCAGTCTGTGTGTGTGTGTGTGTGTGTGTGTGCGTGATTATCCTCTTGTTTCTCTGGTCAGTATCTTTAGTGTCTTTACCTCTCAGTACTATGGTTTGATCCAGGAGGAGGCGGAGTTAGCATTGAGGTCCTGCTGTAAGAGAGCGCCCTCCAGTTTATACCACTGCTCTGGTGTGGGGGGGTCAGGGGCGGCCGCCAGCGCTCCCATCTCTAACGCACAGGGGTCACGATGTCGGAGGGGTGTTATATAGACAGCATAGTTATCAGGGAGTGTTTGTGGGAGTAAAGAGACGTGTTGGGGGACGTGTCGGAGTGGGGGTGTGGGTACAGGGCGGTGATTTGGAGTGAGGTTCCAGGTGGAGGGAGGGGCCGGTCAGGGGAGGACAGAGTGTGTGAGCGTGAGAGTCAAAACCGCAGAGCAGAATAAAAAAAAGGTGAGAGAGTGGAAGAAAAGAATGAAAGAAGAGATCAGAAAGAATAAATGGGAGAGACAGGGAGAGAGGGAGAAGGTAAAGGACCAACAAAGAGGAGAAGAGGGAAGAGAGAACAGAGAATGAGTGAAGATTAGAGCAGTTAGTGTATCAGAAAAAAGAAAAAGAGAGGATGCAATAAGAAAAGAGAAAGAAAAAGAGAAAGATAGAGGGATTGAGACAGAATGAAAGAATTAAAGAGAGAAAGATAGAGAGAACAACAGAGACAGAGAGCGAGAGACAGGGAAAGAGAGAACAAGAGGCAGAAAGATAGAGAGCAAGAGAGAGAGAGAGCAAGAGAGAGACAGGGAAAGAGAGAACAAGAGGCAGAAAGATAGAGAGCAAGAGAGAGACAGAGAAAGAGAACAAGAGACAGAAAGAGAACAAGAGACAGAAAGAGAGCAAGAGAGAGACAGAGAAAGACAGACAGCGAGAGACAGAGAAAGAGAGAACAAGAGAAACAAAGATAGAGACAAAGAGAGAGAAAGAGAGAACAAGAGAAACAAAGAGAAACCAAGAGTGAGAAAGAGAGAACAAGAGAAACAAAGATAGAGACCAAGAGAGAGAAAGAGAGCAAGAGAGAGACAGAGAAACACTGACAGAGAGTGAAACAGAAAGAGAGAACAAGAGAGACAGAAAGATAGAGAGCAAGAGACAGAGAAAGAGAGCAAGAAAGAGACAGAGAAAGACAGAGAGAGAGAAGACAGGAATCAGAGAAGAGAAAAGAGGAGAATCAAATATGCAGAGGCAGTCTGAAAGGAGACTTATGGTGTGGTTACAGATGGATGTGTGCAGACTGCTGCTCGGACGGTGAGCGAATAACACTGAGGATCTGGTTACACTGCCCCCTGCTGAAGGCGGAGGGGTGTATCAGGCAGAGAGTGAACGCTCAGCTGTTGATGTTGGGAACAGGAGAAATGCTCGTCCTTCCACTGACCACTGCACACCGGGAAACCCCCCCACAGACCTGAGATCTGGAGACAGACCAAAACATTACAGGACCTCCGAGGTCCTCACTGCCGTTCCTGGTGACTGCACCCAAGCTGTGGGTGGCGCTGTAGCGCTGCTGGGAGCTGCTCTTCCCACCACAGTAGAAACAAGCCCCAGTGTAAACACACACTGTCTACAAAGTACACAATACAGTAAATCAATCAATACATCAACAGCTGGACAGAGGTGTTCATTCCCTCCGAGGAATCGCACTCGCTGCCTGACGTGCCCCGACACCCTGCCTCAGACAGGGGGCGGTGTCAGCAGCTCATCGGTGTTATTCACTTCAAAAATGTATGTTTCGTGTTGTTTACTTCATGATTTTGGAAGCGTAAAGGTACACTTTGAAATGATATGTTTATATATTAAAATACAAATGCCAAATACGGCATGGTGTGTGTGTGTGTGTGTGTGTTCTTGACTGACGCTGTGTTAGACTCCAATCACCTGCACGGAGGCAAACTCGCGGCTGTCTGATCTGAAGCGGGACGTCCAGCTGTAATTCCCCTCTGTTTAACACTTTCCTGTCTGATTACATTTACTGTAGTTTACTGAATTATACTCGTGAAGCAAATAAAAACAGAAATGAGAAACAGAGACAGAAACATATCTCACAGAATCAGAAACAAATCCGTCTCAAAAATAAAAAATGTAAATGAAAAGGGCTTTGAACTCACTGTAAACAGCACTGAGACACTGAGCTGTCAGTAAAAAGCCATGAGCCGAAGGGACGCAGTGCGGGAGACGGCTGTGGTCTCACCGCGGCTCGCAGTGAGTTCAAAAGTCTGATCCGTGAGAAACACACCATTTCACAGGGGTTTGAAGTCATACGTTTTACATTTTTTCTGGGATTTTTTTTCTCTCTCGATTTCTTATTTTTGTTTGAAAAGGTTTTGTTCGATTGTTTTGGCACAAATCTGTTTCCATAGTAACTGAGTCTGTCATTTCTGTGTCGAAAAAAGAAACAAAACAAAAACAATGTAAGGAGCGTAACCCTAACTTCTGCGGACAGCGTTAATAATTAGACACTGATTTAACTTAATAACGGCTCATTATTCAGTCGTTTCAAATTTTAGCTCCAGTCTACGGCGCAGTAATCGGAGAGAGGTTTGTTCAGGTTACTATCGTGTGTTGGACATCATCATACGTGTGTGTGTGTGTGTGTGTGTGTGTATGTGTGTGAGATTATAACAGTGATAACGTACACAGGGCCGAATCACTGTTCATGGACAGGTCTTTGATGTTTTGTTTTTTATGAAAAAGTACAGGGAGAACTGACTGTGCCGGGTCCTAACTTCTGACCACTCCAACCATTATCTGACCGCTGCGCTGAGGCAACAAGAGAGAAACAAGGCTTGTGTGTGTGTGTGTGTGTTATGTGAGTGTGTAAGTGTTCCATATACGAGGGGGTGTACGTACCTTTCCGGACATTTCCGTCAGTGGGCCGGAAGTCCCGTGTGTTGAGCAGGAAGCAGGCGCGGTCCTGCTGATAGCGCTCACGCGTCCGTCCCGCTGGACTACGCTCTTCTGGACTCAGAACCTGGTCTATAGTCGGACAGTCCTCATTCGCCAGAGCCGCACTGGCTGCATCACCATTCTGCTTTGAGTCTGAGAGAGAGAGAGAGAGAGAGAGAGAGAGACAGAGAGAGACAGAGACAGAGAGAGACAGAGACAGAGAGAGAGAGACAGAGACAGAGAGAGACAGAGACAGACAGAGACAGAGAGAGACAGAGACAGAGAGAGAGAGACAGAGACAGAGAGAGACAGAGACAGACAGAGACAGAGAGAGAGAGACAGAGACAGAGAGAGACAGAGACAGAGAGAGAGACAGAGAGACAGAGACAGAGAGAGAGAGAGAGAGAGAGAGACAGAGACAGAGAGACAGAGACAGAGAGAGAGACAGAGAGAGAGAGAGAGACAGAAAGAGAGAGACAGAAAGAGAGAGACAGAAACAGACAGACAGAGAGAGACAGAAAGAGAGAGACAGAAACAGACAGACAGAGAGAGAGAGAGAGACAGAGAGAGACAGAAAGAGAGAGACAGAGAGAGAGAGAGACAGAAAGAGAGAGACAGAGAGAGAGAGAGAGACAGAAAGAGAGAGACAGAGAGAGAGAGAGACAGAAAGAGAGAGACAGAGAGAGAGAGAGAGAGAGAAAGATAGAGAGAAAGATAGAGAAAGAAGAGTAAGAGAGGTAAAGAAAAGGATAGAAGGAGGAGAGGAAAAGATAAAAAGAAGGATAGAAGGGGAATAAGAATCAGAGAGAAGAAGAATGAAGGAAGGCACACGACACTGCAGCAGGAAAAATAATAGACGTGGGGAAAAAAGGAATAATATATTCATTATATCTTTTAATGAACAACGTTAGCTTCAGTAATAACAATAATAACAATAATAATAATATAGTGTATATACAGTGATCCTCTGACAGCTCAGAGTGCTTAATAAACATTAAATAAATAGAGAACAACATGTAATATGCATTAAAATAAACAAACAGTATAACAATTTTAATAAAATAAACAGAAACGAATAATAAACTTAGCAACTAGCAACTTCCAACCCTCTGAAAACCCTCCAACGACACCAAGATGATGAACAGAAATCTGTGATTGAAGCATGCAAAGTCATCTAAGACATCTAGCTGCTTTAGCCTCCGCAAATGCCTCTTCATGAACTACAAGGGCAAAATCATTATGAGGAATATCTTTGTCTGCAGCAGCTGAGGTGTCTGTGTGTGTGTGTTTGACATATCCTGTAGTTGCACGGCATATAGCGGGAATACACTGACCATCACAAAGAAAGGTAAGTTGCTGATTTTTTATTGTTTATTTATTTATTTTTACAATTGGCTGGTAACCAATTACGCTCCTTCTGCCACAAAGGTACTGCTACCTCCCACATGGCCTTTGTGTCAGGGCAGAAAGGGTTAAACGTGTGTGTGTGTGTGTGTGTGTGTGTGTGTGTGTGTGGGAAGGGGAAAGTAGGGCAAGAACTCAGCTGCACTGCTGACTGCTGTGAAATCTATAGGTCTGCCTCAGATGATATAAATAACCATAGACACTGTATACAGCTACAGATACGGATACAGACAGATCTGTTTACTTCCCGAAACACAGCACCATTACCCTGTGTCCAGGAAGGACAAAGCATTGTCCATCCGTCCACAGAGTAGGGACCGAGTCCAACACAATTACAGACTGTAGTTCCTCAGCGCTCAGGACCCCCACAGAGCAGGTGTGATGTGGTGGTGGATCATTCTCAGCGCTGCAGTGACACTGACGTGGTGGTGGTGTGTTAGTGTGTGTTGTGCTGGTGTAGAGTGGATCAGACACAGCAGTGCTGCTGGAGTTTTTAAACCCCTCAGTGTCTGGACTGAGAACAGTCCACCGACCAAAAACATCCAGCCGACAGCGACCTGTGTCACTGATGAAGGACTAGAGGACGACCGACACACACTGTGCAGCGACAGATGAGCTACTGTCTCTGACTCTACATCTACAAGGTGGACCAACGAAGGAGGAGTGTCTCACAGAGTGGACAGAGAGTGGACACAGGGTTTAAAAACTCCAGCAGCACTGCTGTGTCTGATCCACTCTACACCAGCACAACACACACTAACACACCACCACCACGTCAGTGTCACTGCAGCGCTGAGAATGATCCACCACCACATCACACCTGCTCTGTGGGGGTCCTGAGCGCTGAGGAACAGGGGGAAAGAGGGCTAACAAAGTATGCAGAACAGCATTTGGACTGCAGCGTGTAACTGTGGAACCGTGTGGTCAGTGGAGCTGAGAGAACGAGGGTGGAGTGTTTTTGGTGATCAGTGTTTAGCTCTGAATTTAAGAGTGGGGAAATGACAATAACAACAGGAGCAAATCTAAATGTTCTAATAGTAAGACTAAATATCTAAAAGCCTCTGAGTGTGTGTGTGTGTGTGTGTGTGTTTAAACTTGGCAGATGGAAAGCTTTGGGCTCATATGGAGTCACCAGTTGATCATAAATATGAAATCAGCTATTACACAGATACTAAGCCTTCAGAGAATCATCCCCCTTCTCCCACACACACACACACACACACACACACACACACAAAATACTAATTTTTTTAAGTGCACTTAAAAATCCTGGGTTCCTTCAGATTCATCTCTCCTCATAACGACAACCTGAAAAACCCAACAAGCTACAACCCAGTGTCCAATTTTAAGAGACAGACACAAAGCATTAGAGCAGCTTTTTAAAGAATACATTTAAGCTAAAATTCCCTCTTAAAGGTGATATTCACGATATTAATCAAAAAGCACTTTGTGCATAAAATGCTGAGGATGTTTCCTCTGCAGTCGGTTTGCTCTGGAAACCGCTCCAATGTGTTTACGAAGCCCCAGTGTCTGTAAACGGGTAAAAAAACAAAAACAAAGTGTCTGGGTCCGGTACGCTAGGCTTTCTCTCTCTTTGAATCTGGAGGTTTTTAGACAACGGAGAGACTCCAAACGCTGAAAAGCACCAACTGAGATGAGGATGTTGCTCTATTCTTGTTCCATTGCTGTTTCAGATTTTTTAAGGTGGAAATGTCTCTAAATTCAGTAGAGCACTAACTGCATGAAAGTAAACACAGACCTAAAGTGCTACAGAACTAAACAACTCGAGTTACAAATTAATTTCTGTGGTGATTCAAGCAGAAACTGGTCTGAATAAAAACATCTCAACGTCTCCTCAAACACACCATTCCACCTTAAAAGACGCAGAGCTTCAGAATGTAAACAAACCAGAACGAACAGTTTCTCTATAATCATAAACACTGCCTTTAAAATAGCACTGTCCACACGGGGAGAACGCTGCTGTTGGGCTTGATACTTGAGATATTTTGACTAAACAATGTTACAGACAAGTCATTAAGACCCAGACCTGTGTTCACTTGTGGAAAAGAGGGAAAAAATCATCCCTGTCCAGTGAAAAACCTGTATCTCCAAGTGTGTGGATGCTTAGTTACTACAGCATTTGAACACAGCCGCTGTCCTTCGCGCCATGTGCAAATTTCATTACGAATGACCAATAGAAACGCTCCAAAATGACTCATTTACATTGACTTCCACTGAAAGTAAAGAAGGGTTTTCCTCTTCTGCAAAGTTACTTTTTTGGAGAAACATGACACTCACGTACTGAACCAGCCCCACCACATTGGAGACGGGCATCAAAACTATTCACTGTCCCAACTGCAGTGTCCCCCACTGGTCTGAGTCCTTCACTCCGTGTGCAGTGTTTAAATGTCTCACTAACACAGCTTGTATTTGCATAATGTAATAAAGTAAGTTTCTGTTTCCCAGGCATCAGTGATTAGTGCTTTTTGTTGTTGCAGCGTATAGGTTCCTGCACCTCGCAGTGCTTAGTTAAGTTGTATCTGGACTTTAATCCTATTTGTACTATTCATTATATTGCCTCTGAACAAGATGACAAAGCACATTTCTGAGTCACTCTGGGAAAGAGCGTCTGCTGTAGACTCAATTTACAGGAGCACATGCCTCAGTAAAAATGTTGCCGTGCTCCACTAAAATCACAGCAGTAAAAGATTAAATTTAATCCTGGATTTATGTGCAGAACTACAGAACATACCACACAAATTCACTACAGAAACTACATTTCCCACAATGCCCCAGCGACATTTCAAAAGATTCAGCAGCTAACGCTGTCAGTCAGAGCCAGTTTATTTCCGGTTTATTTTCAGAGTAACGGGTTCTTGTTTAGTCGCTTATGGCGTCAAAATAGGTTCTGAGAATCAAAAAACAGAATCCATAACCAATAAATGACATTTTGTAATTGAGAAAACTGTCATTAATATTCAGGATTTTAACGAGAATGTTTCTGTATGTAATCGTCTATTTTGAGTGTAATATTCTTGAAGAATCCATTTTTGCGTTCATTCCGCCTTTTCTTGGTTGCGCTTCCCTCAGTCTCGTTTTCGCCTCCAGAAGTTTCTCGCTTTTGACTTTTCACAGGGGGCGGGATCTAGACAGTCATTGGCTGCTGAAGTTAAGCCCCGCCCACTCAGCAGATTCTGCACACCCTGCTACATCAGCGAGAGCGTGGCAATCTTACTCTGATTGGAAAAAGACCGACCGGCAAACACAGGTAAGTCATATCAAATATTTATTAACGATTATGTCTTTTAGTAATGCACAGTTCCTCAGAGGCTTAGAGTCATTTTCCAATCAGGGTTAGGGTGTGCAGAATCTGCTGAGTGGGCGGGGCTTAACTTAACAGCAGCTCACGACGGCAGCTCGTGGTCTTTTGAAGAGGTTCAAACGCTCCTTGGATCGGTGGCCGACGAAAGAATCCAGCGAGAGCTGGACGCTGCAACAAGGAAGGAACAAACTCTACTGATCTGTCTGAACTGATGACGGAGCTGTGTTCAGTCCCAAACAACAACAACACGCCAATACACCATGAGTAAACAACACTTAAACGTTACTGCTGCTGTTGTTGTGGTTTCCAAACCCTGCTGTTCCCATTAGACACAGGGCATTGAGACAACACCAGATACATTACAGGGGGGAGCTGTGGGATTGAAAAAGTGATGTAGAGCCACACTGAATATGTAACCTTGAGGGTACAACCAGAGTGAGAGTTTTTCTGCGTGCATGACTTCTTTGTGAAAGCCATGTGCCCCAGTACAACACAGTAGTCTAGAAACGCACCTGGTGTCTGCTTAATGCTGCAAAAGTAAATGTAAATCAAAGTCTCTCACCTCGGTTGATCTCTATGATCTCCTCCTGAGCGAGTGGGCAGTCTCCAGTCAGCCCTCCTGATCCCATCACCCCACCCAGCACGTTACCCAGGATCCTCTGGGGCGAGGCGGTGGCCATGGCCAGTGCGTCAGGCTTGCAGTAGTTGGGAGACCCGGGCTGCGGGGCTCGTGGGATGTGTTTGTTTTTCTTCTTGGGCAGCTTCTGCTTGGCCATAGCCAGGGAGTAGTACATGCCGAAGTTGTTGACGATGACAGGGACGGGCATCGCGATGGTCAACACCCCGGCCAGAGCACACAGAGCGCCCACCAGCATGCCGGACCACGTCTCCGGGTACATGTCGCCATAGCCCAGGGTCGTCATGGTGACCACGGCCCACCAGAAGCCGATGGGGATGTTCTTGAAGTTGGTGTGGGCGCTGGCTGTGGGGTCCTCCGGGTTGGCCCCGATGCGTTCGGCGTAGTAGATCATGGTGGCGAAGATGAGGACCCCTAGGGCCAGGAAGATGATGAGCAGCAGGAACTCGTTGGTGCTAGCCCTCAGGGTGTGGCCAAGCACCCTCAGGCCCACAAAATGGCGGGTGAGCTTGAAGATCCGCAGGATCCGGACGAAGCGGACCACCCGGAGGAAGCCCAGCACATCCTTGGCGGCTTTGGATGACAGGCCGCTCAGGCCCACCTCCAGGTAGAAGGGCAGGATAGCCACGAAGTCGATGATGTTTAACAAGCTTTTGAAGAACTCGGCCTTGTCCGGGCAGAAGATGACACGGGTGAAGACCTCGATGGTGAACCACACCACGCACACGCCCTCCACGTACGTCAGCCAGCTGTCCGTCACCACCTCGTACACCACCTCCTCCCGCGTCACGTTCCCCGTGGTAATATTCTCCGTCCTGTTGTAGATGGTGTTGAAGGCCTCGTGCGTCTCCATGCAGAACGTCGAGATGGAAATGAGGATGAAGAGGAGCGAGCCGAACGCCACGTACTGCAAGAAGACAGAGAGAGAAAGAGAGAGAGAGAGAGAGATCATACATATATCGTTACTGTCCAAAGCAATACATGTATCACCTTTTTTAAGTTTTTACATAACAGGTTTTTTGGGGGGTTTATGGATGATATTTAAGTTTGGTCATGCAACAACATGCAAATTTGAAGACCACAACAAATTACAATTAATTTATGAGTTAAAATTATAAATACAAAAACTATATTTGTTTTCTGCAAATGCATTCATTCACTCAATCATTCATTCTGTTCAGGGTCACAGTGTGTCCAGAGACTACTGAGAATTACCTGGGCGCAAGAAAGAAAATTTCCCTGGATCACAGACCATCACATCACATGTCTGCGTGGGTTTCCTCCGGGTGCTCCGGTTTCCTCCCACGCTCCAAAAACACACGTTGGTAGGTGGATTGGTGACTCAAAAGTGTCCGTTGGTGTAAGTGTGTGAGTGTGTGTGTGTTGCCCTGTGAAGGACTGGCTCCCCCTCCAGGGTGTATTCCCGCCTTGCGCCCAATGATCCCAGGTAGGCTCTGAACCCACTGCGACGCTGAACTAGATAAGAGTTACAGACAATGAATGCATGAATGAATATTACTAGCTTTAATTTTGTCACCAACTCTAAGCCCTAGCCCCACACTGATGTAACTAGCTCTGCTTGTTTCAGTCCTCCCCAGGGGGTGCTGTCCACACCTCCTCTGTGTTAAACCCCAGTGTAAAGAGCCCGTCTGCTCTAAACAGAGGATCATGGGTTTATCTGACACTGCAGTATCACAGTAAAGCAAACCTGCCCTAGATTCACACACACACACACACACACACACCTGTATAAAGTACATACACACACACACACACACACATATAAACAGTACACACACACATAACTGTATAAAGAGTACACATACACACACACACACCTGTATAAAGAGTACACACACACACACACACACATACTTGTATAGATTTCACACACCTGCATAAAGATTACATATGTGCGCGCACACACAACACACACACAAACACCTGCGTAAAGAATACATACACACACCTGTATAAAGAGTGCACACACACACACACACACACACGTGTAGAAAGAGTGTACACACACACACACATCTGTAGAAAGAGTTCACACACACACATCTGTAGAAAGAGTTCACACACACACACACACACACTGGCTCTGCTGAAGAGCTGCTGAGAAAACACACACATATTTCAATACGCAAATGAGCCCCAACAAATCACTGAATGTTTCATTATGTGCTGCGAGGGTCCTGGCCAATCATAGAGGGTCTTGGCTGCATGGACCCTCTGAACCATGAATAATGCAGATCCCCCTCACCCACCACACACACACACACACACACACACTGGCAGGTGTGTGTTCAGAGATAAACTGCAATGTGGAAATGTATGTGTACCAAAACTACTGTGAGAGCACTCAGCTAGTGGACAGTGCCCTGAGAAAAAATGCCCACACTTCTGACCACAGCTGAGAGAGAGCCGCACTCGCGTTCACTCTCTCACACACATGCACTCACACACTCGCACGCACACACAGGAGAGATTCACCCTCATAGCACTGAGCTTTAAACCTCCAGCACAGATAAATAATACAAGACAGAAAGAGGGGGGGGGGGGAGTGGAAGAAACATGGGAAGAGTGTTATACTGAGAAACACACACACAGAGCGAGAGAGAGAGTTGAAGGTATAGAAGTCTAAACTTGATTTTCCATACTAATTACACCCCTCTCTCTCCCTCTCTCTCCTCAGTCTGACCTACTTACAAACTGCTGCAGTAACCAGCTCTTAGCTCAGGTCCTATTCCTCTCCCCCTCCCCACACCCCTCACACACACTCTCACACACCCCCACATCCCTCACACACTCTCTCACACCCCCTCCCTCCCACACACACTCTAATACCCCCACATCCCTCACACACCCCCACACACTCTCTCACACACCCCCACATCCCTCACACACTCTCTCACACCCCCTCCCTCCCACACACACTCTAATACCCCCACATCCCTCACACACCCCCACACACTCTCTCACACCCCCACATCCCTCACACACACTCTCTCACCCCCCCCCTCTTTTTAATTGGCTCACAGTAACAGAAGAACGCCCCTCTCTTTTTAATTGGCTCACGGTAACAGAGGAACACCCCTCTCTTTTTAATTGGCTCACAGTAACAGAGGAACGCCTCTCTCTTTTTAATTGTCTCACAGTAACAGAGGAACGCCTCTCTCTTTTTAATTGTCTCACAGTAACAGAGGAACGCCTCTCTCTTTTTAATTGGCTCACGGTAACAGAGGAACACCCCTCTCTTTTTAATTGGCTCACGGTAACAGAGGAACGCCTCTCTCTTTTTAATTGGCTCACAGTAACAGAGGAACGCCCCTCTCTTTTTAATTGGCTCACAGTAACAAAGGAACGCCTCTCTCTTTTTAATTGGCTCACGGTAACAGAGGAACGCCCCTCTCTTTTTAATTGGCTCACAGTAACAGAGGAACGCCCCTCTCTTTTTAATTGGCTCACAGTAACAGAGGAACGCCTCTCTCTTTTTAATTGGCTCACAGTAACAAAGGAACGCCTCTCTCTTTTTAATTGGCTCACGGTAACAGAGGAACGCCCCTCTCTTTTTAATTGGCTCACAGTAACAGAGGAACGCCTCTCTCTTTTTAATTGGCTCACAGTAACAAAGGAACGCCCCTCTCTTTTTAATTGGCTCACGGTAACAGAGGAACGCCCCTCTCTTTTTAATTGGCTCACAGTAACAGAGGAACGCCTCTCTCTTTTTAATTGGCTCACGGTAACAGAGGAACGCCCCTCTCTTTTTAATTGGCTCAAAGTAACAGAGGAACGCCCCTCTCTTTTTAATTGGCTCACAGTAACAGAGGAACGCCCCTCTCTTTTTAATTGGCTCACAGTAACAAAGGAACGCCTCTCTCTTTTTAATTGGCTCACGGTAACAGAGGAACGCCCCTCTCTTTTTAATTGGCTCAAAGTAACAGAGGAACGCCCCTCTCTTTTTAATTGGCTCACAGTAACAAAGGAACGCCTCTCTCTTTTTAATTGGCTCACGGTAACAGAGGAACGCCCCTCTCTTTTTAATTGGCTCACAGTAACAGAGGAACGCCTCTCTCTTTTTAATTGGCTCACAGTAACAAAGGAACGCCCCTCTCTTTTTAATTGGCTTACGGTAACAGAGGAACGCCTCTCTCTTTTTAATTGGCTCAAAGTAACATAGGAACGCCTCTCTCTTTTTAATTGGCTCACAGTAACAGAGGAACGCCCCTCTCTTTTTAATTGGCTCACAGTAACAGAGGAACGCCCCTCTCTTTTTAATTGGCTCACAGTAACAGAGGAACGCCTCTCTCTTTTTAATTGGCTCACAGTAACAGAGGAACGCCCCTCTCTTTTTAATTGGCTCACAGTAACAGAGGAACGCCTCTCTCTTTTTAATTGGCTCACAGTAACAGAGGAACGCCCCTCTCTTTTTAATTGGCTCAAAGTAACAGAGGAACGCCTCTCTCTTTTTAATTGGCTCACAGTAACAGAGGAACACCCCTCTCTTTTTAATTGGCTCAAAGTAACAGAGGAACGCCTCTCTCTTTTTAATTGGCTCACAGTAACAGAGGAACACCCCTCTCTTTTTAATTGGCTCACAGTAACAGAGGAACGCCTCTCTCTTTTTAATTGGCTCACGGTAACAGAGGAACACCCCTCTCTTTTTAATTGGCTCAAAGTAACAGAGGAACGCCTCTCTCTTTTTAATTGTCTCACGGTAACAGAGGAACGCCCCTCTCTTTTTAATTGGCTCACGGTAACAGAGGAACGCCCCTCTCTTTTTAATTGGCTCACGGTAACAGAGGAACGCCCCTCTCTTTTTAATTGGCTCACGGTAACAGAGGAACGCCTCTCTCTTTTTAATTGGCTCAAAGTAACAGAGGAACGCCTCTCTCTTTTTAATTGGCTCACAGTAACAAAGGAACGCCTCTCTCTTTTTAATTGGCTCACAGTAACAGAGGAACGCCCCTCTCTTTTTAATTGGCTCACAGTAACAGAGGAACGCCTCTCTCTTTTTAATTGGCTCACAGTAACAAAGGAACGCCTCTGTCTTTTTAATTGGCTCACGGTAACAGAGGAACGCCCCTCTCTTTTTAATTGGCTCAAAGTAACAGAGGAACGCCCCTCTCTTTTTAATTGGCTCACGGTAACAGAGGAACGCCCCTCTCTTTTTAATTGGCTCACGGTAACAGAGGAACGCCTCTCTCTTTTTAATTGGCTCAAAGTAACAGAGGAACGCCTCTCTCTTTTTAATTGGCTCACAGTAACAAAGGAACGCCTCTCTCTTTTTAATTGGCTCACGGTAACAGAGGAACGCCTCTCTCTTTTTAATTGGCTCACAGTAACAAAGGAACGCCTCTCTCTTTTTAATTGGCTCACGGTAACAGAGGAACGCCCCTCTCTTTTTAATTGGCTCACAGTAACAGAGGAACGCCTCTCTCTTTTTAATTGGCTCAAAGTAACAGAGGAACGCCTCTCTCTTTTTAATTGGCTCACAGTAACAGAGGAACGCCCCTCTCTTTTTAATTGGCTCACAGTAACAGAAGAACGCCCCTCTCTTTTTAATTGGCTCAAAGTAACAGAGGAACGCCTCTGTCTTTTTAATTGGCTCACGGTAACAGAGGAACGCCCCTCTCTTTTTAATTGGCTCAAAGTAACAGAGGAACGCCCCTCTCTTTTTAATTGGCTCACAGTAACAGAGGAACGCCTCTGTCTTTTTAATTGGCTCACGGTAACAGAGGAACGCCCCTCTCTTTTTAATTGGCTCAAAGTAACAGAGGAACGCCCCTCTCTTTTTAATTGGCTCACGGTAACAGAGGAACGCCCCTCTCTTTTTAATTGGCTCAAAGTAACAGAGGAACGCCTCTGTCTTTTTAATTGGCTCACGGTAACAGAGGAACGCCCCTCTCTTTTTAATTGGCTCAAAGTAACAGAGGAACGCCTCTCTCTTTTTAATTGGCTCACAGTAACAGAGGAACACCTCTCTCTTTTTAATTGGCTCAAAGTAACAGAGGAACGCCTCTGTCTTTTTAATTGGCTCACGGTAACAGAGGAACGCCCCTCTCTTTTTAATTGGCTCAAAGTAACAGAGGAACGCCCCTCTCTTTTTAATTGGCTCACAGTAACAGAAGAACGCCCCTCTCTTTTTAATTGGCTCAAAGTAACAGAGGAACGCCCCTCTCTTTTTAATTGGCTCAAAGTAACAAAGGAACGCCCCTCTCTTTTTAATTGTCTCACGGTAACAGAGGAACGCCTCTCTCTTTTTAATTGGCTCAAAGTAACAGAGGAACGCCCCTCTCTTTTTAATTGGCTCACAGTAACAAAGGAACGCCCCTCTCTTTTTAATTGGCTCAAAGTAACAGAGGAACGCCCCTCTCTTTTTAATTGGCTCACAGTAACAGAGGAACACCCCTCTCTTTTTAATTGGCTCACGGTAACAGAGGAACGCCCCTCTCTTTTTAATTGGCTCACAGTAACAGAGGAACACCCCTCTCTTTTTAATTGGCTCACGGTAACAGAGGAACGCCCCTCTCTTTTTAATTGGCTCACAGTAACAAAGGAACGCCCCTCTCTTTTTAATTGGCTCAAAGTAACAGAGGAACGCCCCTCTCTTTTTAATTGGCTCACGGTAACAGAGGAACACCCCTCTCTTTTTAATTGGCTCAAAGTAACAGAGGAACGCCTCTCTCTTTTTAATTGGCTCACGGTAACAGAGGAACGCCCCTCTCTTTTTAATTGGCTCACGGTAACAGAGGAACGCCCCTCTCTTTTTAATTGGCTCACGGTAACAGAGGAACGCCCCTCTCTTTTTAATTGGCTCACGGTAACAGAGGAACGCCTCTCTCTTTTTAATTGGCTCAAAGTAACAGAGGAACGCCTCTCTCTTTTTAATTGGCTCACAGTAACAAAGGAACGCCTCTCTCTTTTTAATTGGCTCACAGTAACAAAGGAACGCCCCTCTCTTTTTAATTGGCTCAAAGTAACAGAGGAACGCCCCTCTCTTTTTAATTGGCTCACGGTAACAGAGGAACGCCTCTCTCTTTTTAATTGGCTCAAAGTAACAGAGGAACGCCTCTCTCTTTTTAATTGGCTCACGGTAACAGAGGAACGCCCCTCTCTTTTTAATTGGCTCACGGTAACAGAGGAACGCCTCTCTCTTTTTAATTGGCTCAAAGTAACAGAGGAACGCCTCTCTCTTTTTAATTGGCTCACAGTAACAAAGGAACGCCTCTCTCTTTTTAATTGGCTCACGGTAACAGAGGAACGCCTCTCTCTTTTTAATTGGCTCACAGTAACAAAGGAACGCCTCTCTCTTTTTAATTGGCTCACGGTAACAGAGGAACGCCCCTCTCTTTTTAATTGGCTCACAGTAACAGAGGAACGCCTCTCTCTTTTTAATTGGCTCAAAGTAACAGAGGAACGCCTCTCTCTTTTTAATTGGCTCACAGTAACAAAGGAACGCCTCTCTCTTTTTAATTGGCTCACGGTAACAGAGGAACGCCCCTCTCTTTTTAATTGGCTCACAGTAACAGAGGAACGCCTCTCTCTTTTTAATTGGCTCAAAGTAACAGAGGAACGCCTCTCTCTTTTTAATTGGCTCAAAGTAACAGAGGAACGCCTCTCTCTTTTTAATTGGCTCACAGTAACAAAGGAACGCCTCTCTCTTTTTAATTGGCTCACAGTAACAAAGGAACGCCTCTCTCTTTTTAATTGGCTCACGGTAACAGAGGAACGCCTCTCTCTTTTTAATTGGCTCACGGTAACAGAGGAACGCCTCTCTCTTTTTAATTGGCTCACAGTAACAAAGGAACGCCTCTCTCTTTTTAATTGGCTCACGGTAACAGAGGAACGCCCCTCTCTTTTTAATTGGCTCACAGTAACAGAGGAACGCCTCTCTCTTTTTAATTGGCTCAAAGTAACAGAGGAACGCCTCTCTCTTTTTAATTGGCTCACAGTAACAAAGGAACGCCTCTCTCTTTTTAATTGGCTCACGGTAACAGAGGAACGCCCCTCTCTTTTTAATTGGCTCACAGTAACAGAGGAACGCCTCTCTCTTTTTAATTGGCTCAAAGTAACAGAGGAACGCCTCTCTCTTTTTAATTGGCTCAAAGTAACAGAGGAACGCCTCTCTCTTTTTAATTGGCTCACAGTAACAAAGGAACGCCTCTCTCTTTTTAATTGGCTCACAGTAACAAAGGAACGCCTCTCTCTTTTTAATTGGCTCACGGTAACAGAGGAACGCCTCTCTCTTTTTAATTGGCTCACGGTAACAAAGGAACGCCTCTCTCTTTTTAATTGGCTCACGGTAACAGAGGAACGCCCCTCTCTTTTTAATTGGCTCACAGTAACAGAGGAACGCCCCTCTCTTTTTAATTGGCTCACAGTAACAGAGGAACGCCTCTCTCTTATTAATTGGCTCACAGTAACAAAGGAACGCCCCTCTCTTTTTAATTGGCTCACAGTAACAGAAGAACGCCCCTCTCTTTTTAATTGGCTCAAAGTAACAAAGGAACGCCTCTCTCTTTTTAATTGGCTCACAGTAACAGAGGAACGCCTCTCTCTTTTTAATTGGCTCACAGTAACAAAGGAACGCCTCTCTCTTTTTAATTGGCTCACAGTAACAGAGGAACGCCTCTCTCTTATTAATTGGCTCACAGTAACAGAGGAACGCCCCTCTCTTTTTAATTGGCTCACAGTAACAGAGGAACGCCCCTCTCTTTTTAATTGGCTCACAGTAACAGAGGAACGCCTCTCTCTTATTAATTGGCTCACAGTAACAGAGGAACGCCCCTCTCTTTTTAATTGGCTCACAGTAACAGAGGAACGCCTCTCTCTTTTTAATTGGCTCACGGTAACAGAGGAACACCCCTCTCTTTTTAATTGGCTCACAGTAACAGAGGAACGCCTCTCTCTTTTTAATTGGCTCACGGTAACAGAGGAACACCCCTCTCTTTTTAATTGGCTCAAAGTAACAGAGGAACGCCTCTCTCTTTTTAATTGTCTCACGGTAACAGAGGAACGCCCCTCTCTTTTTAATTGGCTCACGGTAACAGAGGAACGCCCCTCTCTTTTTAATTGGCTCACGGTAACAGAGGAACGCCCCTCTCTTTTTAATTGGCTCACGGTAACAGAGGAACGCCCCTCTCTTTTTAATTGGCTCACAGTAACAAAGGAACGCCTCTCTCTTTTTAATTGGCTCACAGTAACAAAGGAACGCCCCTCTCTTTTTAATTGGCTCACAGTAACAAAGGAACGCCCCTCTCTTTTTAATTGGCTCAAAGTAACAGAGGAACGCCCCTCTCTTTTTAATTGGCTCACGGTAACAGAGGAACGCCTCTCTCTTTTTAATTGGCTCAAAGTAACAGAGGAACGCCTCTCTCTTTTTAATTGGCTCACGGTAACAGAGGAACGCCCCTCTCTTTTTAATTGGCTCACGGTAACAGAGGAACGCCTCTCTCTTTTTAATTGGCTCAAAGTAACAGAGGAACGCCTCTCTCTTTTTAATTGGCTCACAGTAACAAAGGAACGCCTCTCTCTTTTTAATTGGCTCACGGTAACAGAGGAACACCCCTCTCTTTTTAATTGGCTCACGGTAACAGAGGAACGCCTCTCTCTTTTTAATTGGCTCAAAGTAACAGAGGAACGCCTCTCTCTTTTTAATTGGCTCACAGTAACAAAGGAACGCCTCTCTCTTTTTAATTGGCTCACGGTAACAGAGGAACGCCTCTCTCTTTTTAATTGGCTCACAGTAACAAAGGAACGCCTCTCTCTTTTTAATTGGCTCACGGTAACAGAGGAACGCCCCTCTCTTTTTAATTGGCTCACAGTAACAGAGGAACGCCTCTCTCTTTTTAATTGGCTCAAAGTAACAGAGGAACGCCTCTCTCTTTTTAATTGGCTCACAGTAACAGAGGAACGCCCCTCTCTTTTTAATTGGCTCACGGTAACAGAGGAACGCCTCTCTCTTTTTAATTGGCTCAAAGTAACAGAGGAACGCCTCTCTCTTTTTAATTGGCTCACAGTAACAAAGGAACGCCTCTCTCTTTTTAATTGGCTCACAGTAACAAAGGAACGCCCCTCTCTTTTTAATTGGCTCACAGTAACAAAGGAACGTCCCTCTCTTTTTAATTGGCTCAAAGTAACAGAGGAACGCCCCTCTCTTTTTAATTGGCTCACGGTAACAGAGGAACGCCTCTCTCTTTTTAATTGGCTCAAAGTAACAGAGGAACGCCTCTCTCTTTTTAATTGGCTCACGGTAACAGAGGAACGCCCCTCTCTTTTTAATTGGCTCACGGTAACAGAGGAACGCCTCTCTCTTTTTAATTGGCTCAAAGTAACAGAGGAACGCCTCTCTCTTTTTAATTGGCTCACAGTAACAAAGGAACGCCTCTCTCTTTTTAATTGGCTCACGGTAACAGAGGAACGCCCCTCTCTTTTTAATTGGCTCACAGTAACAGAGGAACGCCTCTCTCTTTTTAATTGGCTCAAAGTAACAGAGGAACGCCTCTCTCTTTTTAATTGGCTCACAGTAACAGAGGAACGCCCCTCTCTTTTTAATTGGCTCACAGTAACAGAGGAACGCCCCTCTCTTTTTAATTGGCTCACAGTAACAGAGGAACGCCCCTCTCTTTTTAATTGGCTCACAGTAACAGAGGAACGCCTCTCTCTTTTTAATTGGCTCACAGTAACAGAGGAACGCCCCTCTCTTTTTAATTGGCTCACAGTAACAGAGGAACGCCCCTCTCTTTTTAATTGGCTCAAAGTAACAAAGGAACGCCTCTCTCTTTTTAATTGGCTCAAAGTAACAAAGGAACGCCTATCTCTTTTTAATTGGCTCACAGTAACAGAGGAACGCCTCTCTCTTTTTAATTGGCTCACAGTAACAAAGGAACGCCTCTCTCTTTTTAATTGGCTCAAAGTAACAGAGGAACGCCTCTCTCTTTTTAATTGGCTCACAGTAACAGAAGAACGCCCCTCTCTTTTTAATTGGCTCAAAGTAACAAAGGAACGCCTCTCTCTTTTTAAATGGCTCACAGTAACAGAGGAACGCCTTTCTCTTTTTAATTGGCTCACAGTAACAAAGGAACGCCTCTCTCTTTTTAATTGGCTCACAGTAACAGAGGAACGCGTCTCTCTTATTAATTGGCTCACAGTAACAGAGGAACGCCCCTCTCTTTTTAATTGGCTCACAGTAACAGAGGAACGCCCCTCTCTTTTTAATTGGCTCACAGTAACAGAGGAACGCCTCTCTCTTATTAATTGGCTCACAGTAACAGAGGAACGCCCCTCTCTTTTTAATTGGCTCACGGTAACAGAGGAACGCCCCTCTCTTTTTAATTGGCTCAAAGTAACAGAGGAACGCCCCTCTCTTTTTAATTGGCTCACAGTAACAGAGGAACGCCTCTCTCTTTTTAATTGGCTCACAGTAACAAAGGAACGCCTCTGTCTTTTTAATTGGCTCACGGTAACAGAGGAACGCCCCTCTCTTTTTAATTGGCTCAAAGTAACAGAGGAACGCCCCTCTCTTTTTAATTGGCTCACGGTAACAGAGGAACGCCCCTCTCTTTTTAATTGTCTCACAGTAACAGAGGAACGCCTCTCTCTTTTTAATTGGCTCACAGTAACAGAAGAACGCCCCTCTCTTTTTAATTGGCTCACGGTAACAGAGGAACGCCCCTCTCTTTTTAATTGGCTCAAAGTAACAGAGGAACGCCCCTCTCTTTTTAATTGGCTCAAAGTAACAAAGGAACGCCCCTCTCTTTTTAATTGTCTCACGTAACAGAGGAACGCCTCTCTCTTTTTAATTGGCTCAAAGTAACAGAGGAACGCCCCTCTCTTTTTAATTGGCTCACAGTAACAAAGGAACGCCCCTCTCTTTTTAATTGGCTCAAAGTAACAGAGGAACGCCCCTCTATTTTTAATTGGCTCACAGTAACAGAGGAACACCCCTCTCTTTTTAATTGGCTCACGGTAACAGAGGAACGCCCCTCTCTTTTTAATTGGCTCAAAGTAACAGAGGAACGCCCCTCTCTTTTTAATTGGCTCACAGTAACAGAGGAACACCCCTCTCTTTTTAATTGGCTCACAGTAACAGAGGAACGCCTCTCTCTTTTTAATTGGCTCACGGTAACAGAGGAACACCCCTCTCTTTTTAATTGGCTCACAGTAACAGAGGAACGCCTCTCTCTTTTTAATTGGCTCACGGTAACAGAGGAACACCCCTCTCTTTTTAATTGGCTCAAAGTAACAGAGGAACGCCTCTCTCTTTTTAATTGTCTCACGGTAACAGAGGAACGCCCCTCTCTTTTTAATTGGCTCACGGTAACAGAGGAACGCCCCTCTCTTTTTAATTGGCTCACGGTAACAGAGGAACGCCCCTCTCTTTTTAATTGGCTCACGGTAACAGAGGAACGCCTCTCTCTTTTTAATTGGCTCAAAGTAACAGAGGAACGCCTCTCTCTTTTTAATTGGCTCACAGTAACAAAGGAACGCCTCTCTCTTTTTAATTGGCTCACAGTAACAAAGGAACGCCCCTCTCTTTTTAATTGGCTCACAGTAACAAAGGAACGCCCCTCTCTTTTTAATTGGCTCACAGTAACAAAGGAACGCCCCTCTCTTTTTAATTGGCTCAAAGTAACAGAGGAACGCCCCTCTCTTTTTAATTGGCTCACGGTAACAGAGGAACGCCTCTCTCTTTTTAATTGGCTCAAAGTAACAGAGGAACGCCTCTCTCTTTTTAATTGGCTCACGGTAACAGAGGAACGCCCCTCTCTTTTTAATTGGCTCACGGTAACAGAGGAACGCCTCTCTCTTTTTAATTGGCTCAAAGTAACAGAGGAACGCCTCTCTCTTTTTAATTGGCTCACAGTAACAAAGGAACGCCTCTCTCTTTTTAATTGGCTCACGGTAACAGAGGAACACCCCTCTCTTTTTAATTGGCTCACGGTAACAGAGGAACGCCTCTCTCTTTTTAATTGGCTCAAAGTAACAGAGGAACGCCTCTCTCTTTTTAATTGGCTCACAGTAACAAAGGAACGCCTCTCTCTTTTTAATTGGCTCACGGTAACAGAGGAACGCCTCTCTCTTTTTAATTGGCTCACAGTAACAAAGGAACGCCTCTCTCTTTTTAATTGGCTCACGGTAACAGAGGAACGCCCCTCTCTTTTTAATTGGCTCACAGTAACAGAGGAACGCCTCTCTCTTTTTAATTGGCTCAAAGTAACAGAGGAACGCCTCTCTCTTTTTAATTGGCTCACAGTAACAGAGGAACGCCCCTCTCTTTTTAATTGGCTCACGGTAACAGAGGAACGCCTCTCTCTTTTTAATTGGCTCAAAGTAACAGAGGAACGCCTCTCTCTTTTTAATTGGCTCACAGTAACAAAGGAACGCCTCTCTCTTTTTAATTGGCTCACAGTAACAAAGGAACGCCCCTCTCTTTTTAATTGGCTCACAGTAACAAAGGAACGTCCCTCTCTTTTTAATTGGCTCAAAGTAACAGAGGAACGCCCCTCTCTTTTTAATTGGCTCACGGTAACAGAGGAACGCCTCTCTCTTTTTAATTGGCTCAAAGTAACAGAGGAACGCCTCTCTCTTTTTACTTGGCTCACGGTAACAGAGGAACGCCCCTCTCTTTTTAATTGGCTCACGGTAACAGAGGAACGCCTCTCTCTTTTTAATTGGCTCAAAGTAACAGAGGAACGCCTCTCTCTTTTTAATTGGCTCACAGTAACAAAGGAACGCCTCTCTCTTTTTAATTGGCTCACGGTAACAGAGGAACGCCCCTCTCTTTTTAATTGGCTCACAGTAACAGAGGAACGCCTCTCTCTTTTTAATTGGCTCAAAGTAACAGAGGAACGCCTCTCTCTTTTTAATTGGCTCACAGTAACAGAGGAACGCCCCTCTCTTTTTAATTGGCTCACAGTAACAGAGGAACGCCCCTCTCTTTTTAATTGGCTCACAGTAACAGAGGAACGCCCCTCTCTTTTTAATTGGCTCACAGTAACAGAGGAACGCCTCTCTCTTTTTAATTGGCTCACAGTAACAGAGGAACGCCCCTCTCTTTTTAATTGGCTCAAAGTAACAAAGGAACGCCTCTCTCTTTTTAATTGGCTCAAAGTAACAAAGGAACGCCTATCTCTTTTTAATTGGCTCACAGTAACAGAGGAACGCCTCTCTCTTTTTAATTGGCTCACAGTAACAAAGGAACGCCTCTCTCTTTTTAATTGGCTCAAAGTAACAGAGGAACGCCTCTCTCTTTTTAATTGGCTCACAGTAACAGAAGAACGCCCCTCTCTTTTTAATTGGCTCAAAGTAACAAAGGAACGCCTCTCTCTTTTTAATTGGCTCACAGTAACAGAGGAACGCCTCTCTCTTTTTAATTGGCTCACAGTAACAAAGGAACGCCTCTCTCTTTTTAATTGGCTCACAGTAACAGAGGAACGCGTCTCTCTTATTAATTGGCTCACAGTAACAGAGGAACGCCCCTCTCTTTTTAATTGGCTCACAGTAACAGAGGAACGCCCCTCTCTTTTTAATTGGCTCACAGTAACAGAGGAACGCCTCTCTCTTATTAATTGGCTCACAGTAACAGAGGAACGCCCCTCTCTTTTTAATTGGCTCACGGTAACAGAGGAACGCCCCTCTCTTTTTAATTGGCTCAAAGTAACAGAGGAACGCCCCTCTCTTTTTAATTGGCTCACAGTAACAGAGGAACGCCTCTCTCTTTTTAATTGGCTCACAGTAACAAAGGAACGCCTCTGTCTTTTTAATTGGCTCACGGTAACAGAGGAACGCCCCTCTCTTTTTAATTGGCTCAAAGTAACAGAGGAACGCCCCTCTCTTTTTAATTGGCTCACGGTAACAGAGGAACGCCCCTCTCTTTTTAATTGTCTCACAGTAACAGAGGAACGCCTCTCTCTTTTTAATTGGCTCACAGTAACAGAAGAACGCCCCTCTCTTTTTAATTGGCTCACGGTAACAGAGGAACGCCCCTCTCTTTTTAATTGGCTCAAAGTAACAGAGGAACGCCCCTCTCTTTTTAATTGGCTCAAAGTAACAAAGGAACGCCCCTCTCTTTTTAATTGTCTCACGGTAACAGAGGAACGCCTCTCTCTTTTTAATTGGCTCAAAGTAACAGAGGAACGCCCCTCTCTTTTTAATTGGCTCACAGTAACAAAGGAACGCCCCTCTCTTTTTAATTGGCTCAAAGTAACAGAGGAACGCCCCTCTCTTTTTAATTGGCTCACAGTAACAGAGGAACACCCCTCTCTTTTTAATTGGCTCACGGTAACAGAGGAACGCCCCTCTCTTTTTAATTGGCTCAAAGTAACAGAGGAACGCCCCTCTCTTTTTAATTGGCTCACAGTAACAGAGGAACACCCCTCTCTTTTTAATTGGCTCACAGTAACAGAGGAACGCCTCTCTCTTTTTAATTGGCTCACGGTAACAGAGGAACACCCCTCTCTTTTTAATTGGCTCACAGTAACAGAGGAACGCCTCTCTCTTTTTAATTGGCTCACGGTAACAGAGGAACACCCCTCTCTTTTTAATTGGCTCAAAGTAACAGAGGAACGCCTCTCTCTTTTTAATTGTCTCACGGTAACAGAGGAACGCCCCTCTCTTTTTAATTGGCTCACGGTAACAGAGGAACGCCCCTCTCTTTTTAATTGGCTCACGGTAACAGAGGAACGCCCCTCTCTTTTTAATTGGCTCAAAGTAACAGAGGAACGCCTCTCTCTTTTTAATTGGCTCACAGTAACAAAGGAACGCCTCTCTCTTTTTAATTGGCTCACAGTAACAAAGGAACGCCCCTCTCTTTTTAATTGGCTCACAGTAACAAAGGAACGCCCCTCTCTTTTTAATTGGCTCACGGTAACAGAAGAACGCCTCTCTCTTTTTAATTGGCTCAAAGTAACAGAGGAACGCCTCTCTCTTTTTAATTGGCTCACGGTAACAGAGGAACGCCCCTCTCTTTTTAATTGGCTCACGGTAACAGAGGAACGCCTCTCTCTTTTTAATTGGCTCACAGTAACAAAGGAACGCTTCTCTCTTTTTAATTGGCTCACGGTAACAGAGGAACGCCTCTCTCTTTTTAATTGGCTCACAGTAACAAAGGAACGCCTCTCTCTTTTTAATTGGCTCACGGTAACAGAGGAACGCCCCTCTCTTTTTAATTGGCTCACAGTAACAGAGGAACGCCTCTCTCTTTTTAATTGGCTCAAAGTAACAGAGGAACGCCTCTCTCTTTTTAATTGGCTCACAGTAACAGAGGAACGCCCCTCTCTTTTTAATTGGCTCACAGTAACAGAGGAACGCCCCTCTCTTTTTAATTGGCTCACAGTAACAGAGGAACGCCTCTCTCTTTTTAATTGGCTCACAGTAACAGAGGAACGCCCCTCTCTTTTTAATTGGCTCACAGTAACAGAGGAACGCCCCTCTCTTTTTAATTGGCTCAAAGTAACAAAGGAACGCCTCTCTCTTTTTAATTGGCTCAAAGTAACAGAGGAACGCCTCTCTCTTTTTAATTGGCTCACAGTAACAGAAGAACGCCCCTCTCTTTTTAATTGGCTCAAAGTAACAAAGGAACGCCTCTCTCTTTTTAATTGGCTCACAGTAACAGAGGAACGCCTCTCTCTTTTTAATTGGCTCACAGTAACAAAGGAACGCCTCTCTCTTTTTAATTGGCTCACAGTAACAGAGGAACGCCCCTCTCTTTTTAATTGGCTCACAGTAACAGAGGAACGCCCCTCTCTTTTTAATTGGCTCACAGTAACAGAGGAACGCCTCTCTCTTTTTAATTGGCTCACAGTAACAAAGGAACGCCTCTGTCTTTTTAATTGGCTCACGGTAACAGAGGAACGCCCCTCTCTTTTTAATTGGCTCAAAGTAACAGAGGAACGCCCCTCTCTTTTTAATTGGCTCACAGTAACAGAAGAACGCCCCTCTCTTTTTAATTGTCTCACAGTAACAGAGGAACGCCTCTCTCTTTTTAATTGGCTCAAAGTAACAGAGGAACGCCTCTGTCTTTTTAATTGGCTCACGGTAACAGAGGAACGCCCCTCTCTTTTTAATTGGCTCAAAGTAACAGAGGAACGCCCCTCTCTTTTTAATTGGCTCACAGTAACAGAGGAACACCTCTCTCTTTTTAATTGGCTCAAAGTAACAGAGGAACGCCTCTGTCTTTTTAATTGGCTCACGGTAACAGAGGAACGCCCCTCTCTTTTTAATTGGCTCACAGTAACAGAAGAACGCCCCTCTCTTTTTAATTGTCTCACAGTAACAGAGGAACGCCTCTCTCTTTTTAATTGGCTCACAGTAACAGAAGAACGCCCCTCTCTTTTTAATTGGCTCACGGTAACAGAGGAACGCCCCTCTCTTTTTAATTGGCTCAAAGTAACAGAGGAACGCCCCTCTCTTTTTAATTGGCTCAAAGTAACAAAGGAACGCCCCTCTCTTTTTAATTGTTTCACGGTAACAGAGGAACGCCTCTCTCTTTTTAATTGGCTCAAAGTAACAGAGGAACGCCCCTCTCTTTTTAATTGGCTCACAGTAACAAAGGAACGCCCCTCTCTTTTTAATTGGCTGAAAGTAACAGAGGAACGCCCCTCTCTTTTTAATTGGCTCACAGTAACAGAGGAACACCCCTCTCTTTTTAATTGGCTCACGGTAACAGAGGAACGCCCCTCTCTTTTTAATTGGCTCAAAGTAACAGAGGAACGCCCCTCTCTTTTTAATTGGCTCACAGTAACAGAGGAACACCCCTCTCTTTTTAATTGGCTCACAGTAACAGAGGAACGCCTCTCTCTTTTTAATTGGCTCACGGTAACAGAGGAACACCCCTCTCTTTTTAATTGGCTCACGGTAACAGAGGAACGCCTCTCTCTTTTTAATTGGCTCACGGTAACAGAGGAACACCCCTCTCTTTTTAATTGGCTCAAAGTAACAGAGGAACGCCTCTCTCTTTTTAATTGGCTCACGGTAACAGAGGAACGCCCCTCTCTTTTTAATTGGCTCACGGTAACAGAGGAACGCCTCTCTCTTTTTAATTGGCTCACAGTAACAAAGGAACGCCTCTCTCTTTTTAATTGGCTCACGGTAACAGAGGAACGCCTCTCTCTTTTTAATTGGCTCACAGTAACAAAGGAACGCCTCTCTCTTTTTAATTGGCTCACGGTAACAGAGGAACGCCCCTCTCTTTTTAATTGGCTCACAGTAACAGAGGAACGCCTCTCTCTTTTTAATTGGCTCAAAGTAACAGAGGAACGCCTCTCTCTTTTTAATTGGCTCACAGTAACAGAGGAACGCCCCTCTCTTTTTAATTGGCTCACAGTAACAGAGGAACGCCCCTCTCTTTTTAATTGGCTCACAGTAACAGAGGAACGCCTCTCTCTTTTTAATTGGCTCACAGTAACAGAGGAACGCCCCTCTCTTTTTAATTGGCTCACAGTAACAGAGGAACGCCCCTCTCTTTTTAATTGGCTCAAAGTAACAAAGGAACGCCCCTCTCTTTTTAATTGGCTCAAAGTAACAGAGGAACGCCCCTCTCTTTTTAATTGTCTCAAAGTAACAGAGGAACGCCTCTCTCTTTTTAATTGGCTCAAAGTAACAGAGGAACGCCTCTGTCTTTTTAATTGGCTCACAGTAACAGAGGAACACCTCTCTCTTTTTAATTGGCTCAAAGTAACAGAGGAACGCCTCTGTCTTTTTAATTGGCTCACGGTAACAGAGGAACGCCCCTCTCTTTTTAATTGGCTCAAAGTAACAGAGGAACGCCCCTCTCTTTTTAATTGGCTCACAGTAACAGAAGAACGCCCCTCTCTTTTTAATTGGCTCAAAGTAACAGAGGAACGCCCCTCTCTTTTTAATTGTCTCACGGTAACAGAGGAACGCCTCTCTCTTTTTAATTGGCTCAAAGTAACAGAGGAACGCCCGTCTCTTTTTAATTGGCTCACAGTAACAAAGGAACGCCCCTCTCTTTTTAATTGGCTCAAAGTAACAGAGGAACGCCCCTCTCTTTTTAATTGGCTCACAGTAACAGAGGAACACCCCTCTCTTTTTAATTGGCTCACGGTAACAGAGGAACGCCCCTCTCTTTTTAATTGGCTCACAGTAACAGAGGAACACCCCTCTCTTTTTAATTGGCTCACGGTAACAGAGGAACGCCCCTCTCTTTTTAATTGGCTCACAGTAACAAAGGAACGCCCCTCTCTTTTTAATTGGCTCAAAGTAACAGAGGAACGCCCCTCTCTTTTTAATTGGCTCACAGTAACAGAGGAACACCCCTCTCTTTTTAATTGGCTCACAGTAACAGAGGAACGCCTCTCTCTTTTTAATTGGCTCACGGTAACAGAGGAACACCCCTCTCTTTTTAATTGGCTCACAGTAACAGAGGAACGCCTCTCTCTTTTTAATTGGCTCACGGTAACAGAGGAACACCCCTCTCTTTTTAATTGGCTCAAAGTAACAGAGGAACGCCCCTCTCTTTTTAATTGGCTCACGGTAACAGAGGAACGCCCCTCTCTTTTTAATTGGCTCACGGTAACAGAGGAACGCCCCTCTCTTTTTAATTGGCTCACGGTAACAGAGGAACGCCTCTCTCTTTTTAATTGGCTCAAAGTAACAGAGGAACGCCTCTCTCTTTTTAATTGGCTCACAGTAACAGAGGAACGCCTCTCTCTTTTTAATTGGCTCACAGTAACAAAGGAACGCCCCTCTCTTTTTAATTGGCTCACAGTAACAAAGGAACGCCTCTCTCTTTTTAATTGGCTCACGGTAACAGAGGAACGCCTCTCTCTTTTTAATTGACTCACAGTAACAAAGGAACGCCTCTCTCTTTTTAATTGGCTCACGGTAACAGAGGAACGCCCCTCTCTTTTTAATTGGCTCACAGTAACAGAGGAACGCCTCTCTCTTTTTAATTGGCTCAAAGTAACAGAGGAACGCCTCTCTCTTTTTAATTGGCTCACAGTAACAGAGGAACGCCCCTCTCTTTTTAATTGGCTCACAGTAACAGAGGAACGCCCCTCTCTTTTTAATTGGCTCACAGTAACAGAGGAACGCCTCTCTCTTTTTAATTGGCTCACAGTAACAGAGGAACGCCCCTCTCTTTTTAATTGGCTCACAGTAACAGAGGAACACCCCTCTCTTTTTAATTGGCTCACGGTAACAGAGGAACGCCCCTCTCTTTTTAATTGGCTCACAGTAACAGAGGAACGCCTCTCTCTTTTTAATTGACTCACAGTAACAAAGGAACGCCTCTCTCTTTTTAATTGGCTCACGGTAACAGAGGAACGCCCCTCTCTTTTTAATTGGCTCACAGTAACAGAGGAACGCCTCTCTCTTTTTAATTGGCTCAAAGTAACAGAGGAACGCCTCTCTCTTTTTAATTGGCTCACAGTAACAGAGGAACGCCCCTCTCTTTTTAATTGGCTCAAAGTAACAAAGGAACGCCTCTCTCTTTTTAATTGGCTCAAAGTAACAGAGGAACGCCTCTCTCTTTTTAATTGGCTCACAGTAACAGAAGAACGCCCCTCTCTTTTTAATTGGCTCAAAGTAACAAAGGAACGCCTCTCTCTTTTTAATTGGCTCACAGTAACAGAGGAACGCCTCTCTCTTTTTAATTGGCTCACAGTAACAAAGGAACGCCTCCCTCTTTTTAATTGGCTCACAGTAACAGAGGAACGCCTCTCTCTTTTTAATTGGCTCAAAGTAACAAAGGAACGCCTCTCTCTTTTTAATTGGCTCACAGTAACAGAGGAACGCCTCTCTCTTTTTAATTGGCTCAAAGTAACAAAGGAACGCCTCTCTCTTTTTAATTGGCTCACAGTAACAGAGGAACGCCCCTCTCTTTTTAATTGGCTCAAAGTAACAGAGGAACGCCCCTCTCTTTTTAATTGGCTCACAGTAACAGAGGAACGCCCCTCTCTTTTTAATTGGCTCACAGTAACAGAGGAACGCCCCTCTCTTTTTAATTGGCTCACAGTAACAGAGGAACACCTCTCTCTTTTTAATTGGCTCAAAGTAACAGAGGAACGCCTCTGTCTTTTTAATTGGCTCACGGTAACAGAGGAACGCCCCTCTCTTTTTAATTGGCTCAAAGTAACAGAGGAACGCCCCTCTCTTTTTAATTGGCTCACGGTAACAGAAGAACGCCCCTCTCTTTTTAATTGGCTCAAAGTAACAGAGGAACGCCCCTCTCTTTTTAATTGGCTCAAAGTAACAAAGGAACGCCCCTCTCTTTTTAATTGTCTCACGGTAACAGAGGAACGCCTCTCTCTTTTTAATTGGCTCAAAGTAACAGAGGAACGCCCGTCTCTTTTTAATTGGCTCACAGTAACAAAGGAACGCCCCTCTCTTTTTAATTGGCTCAAAGTAACAGAGGAACGCCCCTCTCTTTTTAATTGGCTCACAGTAACAGAGGAACACCCCTCTCTTTTTAATTGGCTCACGGTAACAGAGGAACGCCCCTCTCTTTTTAATTGGCTCACAGTAACAGAGGAACGCCTCTCTCTTTTTAATTGGCTCACGGTAACAGAGGAACGCCCCTCTCTTTTTAATTGGCTCACAGTAACAGAGGAACGCCCCTCTCTTTTTAATTGGCTCACGGTAACAGAGGAACGCCCCTCTCTTTTTAATTGGCTCACAGTAACAGAGGAACGCCTCTCTCTTTTTAATTGACTCACAGTAACAAAGGAACGCCTCTCTCTTTTTAATTGGCTCACGGTAACAGAGGAACGCCCCTCTCTTTTTAATTGGCTCACAGTAACAGAGGAACGCCTCTCTCTTTTTAATTGGCTCAAAGTAACAGAGGAACGCCTCTCTCTTTTTAATTGGCTCACAGTAACAGAGGAACGCCCCTCTCTTTTTAATTGGCTCAAAGTAACAAAGGAACGCCTCTCTCTTTTTAATTGGCTCAAAGTAACAGAGGAACGCCTCTCTCTTTTTAATTGGCTCACAGTAACAGAAGAACGCCCCTCTCTTTTTAATTGGCTCAAAGTAACAAAGGAACGCCTCTCTCTTTTTAATTGGCTCACAGTAACAGAGGAACGCCTCTCTCTTTTTAATTGGCTCACAGTAACAAAGGAACGCCTCCCTCTTTTTAATTGGCTCACAGTAACAGAGGAACGCCTCTCTCTTTTTAATTGGCTCAAAGTAACAAAGGAACGCCTCTCTCTTTTTAATTGGCTCACAGTAACAGAGGAACGCCTCTCTCTTTTTAATTGGCTCAAAGTAACAGAGGAACGCCCCTCTCTTTTTAATTGGATCACAGTAACAGAGGAACGCCCCTCTCTTTTTAATTGGCTCACAGTAACAGAGGAACGCCCCTCTCTTTTTAATTGGCTCACAGTAACAGAGGAACGCCTCTCTCTTATTAATTGGCTCACAGTAACAGAGGAACGCCCCTCTCTTTTTAATTGGCTCACGGTAACAGAGGAACGCCCCTCTCTTTTTAATTGTCTCACGGTAACAGAGGAACGCCCCTCTCTTTTTAATTGGCTCACGGTAACAGAGGAACGCCCCTCTCTTTTTAATTGGCTCACGGTAACAGAGGAACGCCCCTCTCTTTTTAATTGGCTCACAGTAACAGAGGAACGCCCCTCTCTTTTTAATTGGCTCACAGTAACAGAGGAACGCCTCTCTCTTTTTAATTGGCTCACAGTAACAAAGGAACGCCTCTCTCTTTTTAATTGGCTCACAGTAACAAAGGAACGCCTCTCTCTTTTTAATTGGCTCACAGTAACAGAGGAACGCCCCTCTCTTTTTAATTGGCTCACGGTAACAGAGGAACGCCTCTCTCTTTTTAATTGGCTCAAAGTAACAGAGGAACGCCTCTCTCTTTTTAATTGGCTCACAGTAACAAAGGAACGCCCCTCTCTTTTTAATTGGCTCACAGTAACAGAGGAACGCCTCTCTCTTTTTAATTGGCTCACAGTAACAAAGGAACGCCTCTCTCTTTTTAATTGGCTCACAGTAACAGAGGAACGCCTCTCTCTTATTAATTGGCTCACAGTAACAGAGGAACGCCCCTCTCTTTTTAATTGGCTCAAAGTAACAGAGGAACGCCCCTCTCTTTTTAATTGGCTCACGGTAACAGAAGAACGCCCCTCTCTTTTTAATTGGCTCAAAGTAACAGAGGAACGCCCCTCTCTTTTTAATTGGCTCAAAGTAACAAAGGAACGCCCCTCTCTTTTTAATTGTCTCACGGTAACAGAGGAACGCCTCTCTCTTTTTAATTGGCTCAAAGTAACAGAGGAACGCCCGTCTCTTTTTAATTGGCTCACAGTAACAAAGGAACGCCCCTCTCTTTTTAATTGGCTCAAAGTAACAGAGGAACGCCCCTCTCTTTTTAATTGGCTCACAGTAACAGAGGAACACCCCTCTCTTTTTAATTGGCTCACGGTAACAGAGGAACGCCCCTCTCTTTTTAATTGGCTCACAGTAACAGAGGAACACCCCTCTCTTTTTAATTGGCTCACGGTAACAGAGGAACGCCCCTCTCTTTTTAATTGGCTCACAGTAACAAAGGAACGCCCCTCTCTTTTTAATTGGCTCAAAGTAACAGAGGAACGCCCCTCTCTTTTTAATTGGCTCACAGTAACAGAGGAACACCCCTCTCTTTTTAATTGGCTCACGGTAACAGAGGAACGCCTCTCTCTTTTTAATTGGCTCACGGTAACAGAGGAACACCCCTCTCTTTTTAATTGGCTCACAGTAACAGAGGAACGCCTCTCTCTTTTTAATTGGCTCACGGTAACAGAGGAACACCCCTCTCTTTTTAATTGGCTCAAAGTAACAGAGGAACGCCCCTCTCTTTTTAATTGGCTCACGGTAACAGAGGAACGCCCCTCTCTTTTTAATTGGCTCACGGTAACAGAGGAACGCCCCTCTCTTTTTAATTGGCTCACGGTAACAGAGGAACGCCTCTCTCTTTTTAATTGGCTCAAAGTAACAGAGGAACGCCTCTCTCTTTTTAATTGGCTCACAGTAACAGAGGAACGCCTCTCTCTTTTTAATTGGCTCACAGTAACAAAGGAACGCCCCTCTCTTTTTAATTGGCTCACGGTAACAAAGGAACGCCTCTCTCTTTTTAATTGGCTCACGGTAACAGAGGAACGCCTCTCTCTTTTTAATTGACTCACAGTAACAAAGGAACGCCTCTCTCTTTTTAATTGGCTCACGGTAACAGAGGAACGCCCCTCTCTTTTTAATTGGCTCACAGTAACAGAGGAACGCCTCTCTCTTTTTAATTGGCTCAAAGTAACAGAGGAACGCCTCTCTCTTTTTAATTGGCTCACAGTAACAGAGGAACGCCCCTCTCTTTTTAATTGGCTCACAGTAACAGAGGAACGCCCCTCTCTTTTTAATTGGCTCACAGTAACAGAGGAACGCCTCTCTCTTTTTAATTGGCTCACAGTAACAGAGGAACGCCCCTCTCTTTTTAATTGGCTCACAGTAACAGAGGAACGCCCCTCTCTTTTTAATTGGCTCACGGTAACAGAGGAACGCCCCTCTCTTTTTAATTGGCTCACAGTAACAGAGGAACGCCTCTCTCTTTTTAATTGACTCACAGTAACAAAGGAACGCCTCTCTCTTTTTAATTGGCTCACGGTAACAGAGGAACGCCCCTCTCTTTTTAATTGGCTCACAGTAACAGAGGAACGCCTCTCTCTTTTTAATTGGCTCAAAGTAACAGAGGAACGCCTCTCTCTTTTTAATTGGCTCACAGTAACAGAGGAACGCCCCTCTCTTTTTAATTGGCTCAAAGTAACAAAGGAACGCCTCTCTCTTTTTAATTGGCTCAAAGTAACAGAGGAACGCCTCTCTCTTTTTAATTGGCTCACAGTAACAGAAGAACGCCCCTCTCTTTTTAATTGGCTCAAAGTAACAAAGGAACGCCTCTCTCTTTTTAATTGGCTCACAGTAACAGAGGAACGCCTCTCTCTTTTTAATTGGCTCACAGTAACAAAGGAACGCCTCCCTCTTTTTAATTGGCTCACAGTAACAGAGGAACGCCTCTCTCTTTTTAATTGGCTCAAAGTAACAAAGGAACGCCTCTCTCTTTTTAATTGGCTCACAGTAACAGAGGAACGCCTCTCTCTTTTTAATTGGCTCAAAGTAACAGAGGAACGCCCCTCTCTTTTTAATTGGCTCACAGTAACAGAGGAACGCCCCTCTCTTTTTAATTGGCTCACAGTAACAGAGGAACGCCCCTCTCTTTTTAATTGGCTCACAGTAACAGAGGAACGCCTCTCTCTTATTAATTGGCTCACAGTAACAGAGGAACGCCCCTCTCTTTTTAATTGGCTCACGGTAACAGAGGAACGCCCCTCTCTTTTTAATTGTCTCACGGTAACAGAGGAACGCCCCTCTCTTTTTAATTGGCTCACGGTAACAGAGGAACGCCTCTCTCTTTTTAATTGGCTCACGGTAACAGAGGAACGCCCCTCTCTTTTTAATTGGCTCACAGTAACAGAGGAACGCCCCTCTCTTTTTAATTGGCTCACAGTAACAGAGGAACGCCTCTCTCTTTTTAATTGGCTCACAGTAACAAAGGAACGCCTCTCTCTTTTTAATTGGCTCACAGTAACAAAGGAACGCCTCTCTCTTTTTAATTGGCTCACAGTAACAGAGGAACGCCCCTCTCTTTTTAATTGGCTCACGGTAACAGAGGAACGCCTCTCTCTTTTTAATTGGCTCAAAGTAACAGAAGAACGCCCCTCTCATTTTAATTGGCTCAAAGTAACAGAGGAACGCCCCTCTCTTTTTAATTGGCTCAAAGTAACAAAGGAACGCCCCTCTCTTTTTAATTGTCTCACGGTAACAGAGGAACGCCTCTCTCTTTTTAATTGGCTCACAGTAACAGAGGAACGCCCCTCTCTTTTTAATTGGCTCACAGTAACAGAGGAACGCCTCTCTCTTTTTAATTGGCTCACAGTAACAGAGGAACGCCCCTCTCTTTTTAATTGGCTCACAGTAACAGAGGAACGCCCCTCTCTTTTTAATTGGCTCACGGTAACAGAGGAACGCCCCTCTCTTTTTAATTGGCTCACAGTAACAGAGGAACGCCTCTCTCTTTTTAATTGACTCACAGTAACAAAGGAACGCCTCTCTCTTTTAATTGGCTCACGGTAACAGAGGAACGCCTCTCTCTTTTTAATTGGCTCAAAGTAACAGAGGAACGCCTCTCTCTTTTTAATTGGCTCACAGTAACAGAGGAACGCCCCTCTCTTTTTAATTGGCTCAAAGTAACAAAGGAACGCCTCTCTCTTTTTAATTGGCTCAAAGTAACAGAGGAACGCCTCTCTCTTTTTAATTGGCTCACAGTAACAGAAGAACGCCCCTCTCTTTTTAATTGGCTCAAAGTAACAAAGGAACGCCTCTCTCTTTTTAATTGGCTCACAGTAACAGAGGAACGCCTCTCTCTTTTTAATTGGCTCACAGTAACAAAGGAACGCCTCCCTCTTTTTAATTGGCTCACAGTAACAGAGGAACGCCTCTCTCTTTTTAATTGGCTCAAAGTAACAAAGGAACGCCTCTCTCTTTTTAATTGGCTCACAGTAACAGAGGAACGCCTCTCTCTTTTTAATTGGCTCAAAGTAACAGAGGAACGCCCCTCTCTTTTTAATTGGCTCACAGTAACAGAGGAACGCCCCTCTCTTTTTAATTGGCTCACAGTAACAGAGGAACGCCCCTCTCTTTTTAATTGGCTCACAGTAACAGAGGAACGCCTCTCTCTTATTAATTGGCTCACAGTAACAGAGGAACGCCCCTCTCTTTTTAATTGGCTCACGGTAACAGAGGAACGCCCCTCTCTTTTTAATTGTCTCACGGTAACAGAGGAACGCCCCTCTCTTTTTAATTGGCTCACGGTAACAGAGGAACGCCCCTCTCTTTTTAATTGGCTCACGGTAACAGAGGAACGCCCCTCTCTTTTTAATTGGCTCACAGTAACAGAGGAACGCCCCTCTCTTTTTAATTGGCTCACAGTAACAGAGGAACGCCTCTCTCTTTTTAATTGGCTCACAGTAACAAAGGAACGCCTCTCTCTTTTTAATTGGCTCACAGTAACAAAGGAACGCCTCTCTCTTTTTAATTGGCTCACAGTAACAGAGGAACGCCCCTCTCTTTTTAATTGGCTCACGGTAACAGAGGAACGCCTCTCTCTTTTTAATTGGCTCAAAGTAACAGAGGAACGCCTCTCTCTTTTTAATTGGCTCACAGTAACAAAGGAACGCCCCTCTCTTTTTAATTGGCTCACAGTAACAGAGGAACGCCTCTCTCTTTTTAATTGGCTCACAGTAACAAAGGAACGCCTCTCTCTTTTTAATTGGCTCACAGTAACAGAGGAACGCCTCTCTCTTATTAATTGGCTCACAGTAACAGAGGAACGCCCCTCTCTTTTTAATTGGCTCAAAGTAACAGAGGAACGCCTCTCTCTTTTTAATTGGCTCACAGTAACAGAGGAACGCCCCTCTCTTTTTAATTGGCTCACGGTAACAGAGGAACGCCTCTCTCTTTTTAATTGGCTCAAAGTAACAGAGGAACGCCTCTCTCTTTTTAATTGGCTCACGGTAACAGAGGAACGCCCCTCTCTTTTTAATTGGCTCAAAGTAACAGAGGAACGCCTCTCTCTTTTTAATTGGCTCACGGTAACAGAGGAACGCCCCTCTCTTTTTAATTGGCTCACGGTAACAGAGGAACGCCCCTCTCTTTTTAATTGGCTCACGGTAACAGAGGAACGCCTCTCTCTTTTTAATTGGCTCAAAGTAACAGAGGAACGCCTCTCTCTTTTTAATTGGCTCACAGTAACAGAGGAACGCCCCTCTCTTTTTAATTGGCTCACGGTAACAGAGGAACGCCCCTCTCTTTTTAATTGGCTCACGGTAACAGAGGAACGCCCCTCTCTTTTTAATTGGCTCACGGTAACAGAGGAACGCCTCTCTCTTTTTAATTGGCTCAAAGTAACAGAGGAACGCCTCTCTCTTTTTAATTGGCTCACAGTAACAGAGGAACGCCTCTCTCTTTTTAATTGGCTCACAGTAACAAAGGAACGCCCCTCTCTTTTTAATTGGCTCACGGTAACAAAGGAACGCCTCTCTCTTTTTAATTGGCTCACGGTAACAGAGGAACGCCTCTCTCTTTTTAATTGACTCACAGTAACAAAGGAACGCCTCTCTCTTTTTAATTGGCTCACGGTAACAGAGGAACGCCCCTCTCTTTTTAATTGGCTCACAGTAACAGAGGAACGCCTCTCTCTTTTTAATTGGCTCAAAGTAACAGAGGAACGCCTCTCTCTTTTTAATTGGCTCACAGTAACAGAGGAACGCCCCTCTCTTTTTAATTGGCTCACAGTAACAGAGGAACGCCCCTCTCTTTTTAATTGGCTCACAGTAACAGAGGAACGCCTCTCTCTTTTTAATTGGCTCACAGTAACAGAGGAACGCCCCTCTCTTTTTAATTGGCTCACAGTAACAGAGGAACGCCCCTCTCTTTTTAATTGGCTCACGGTAACAGAGGAACGCCCCTCTCTTTTTAATTGGCTCACAGTAACAGAGGAACGCCTCTCTCTTTTTAATTGACTCACAGTAACAAAGGAACGCCTCTCTCTTTTTAATTGGCTCACGGTAACAGAGGAACGCCCCTCTCTTTTTAATTGGCTCACAGTAACAGAGGAACGCCTCTCTCTTTTTAATTGGCTCAAAGTAACAGAGGAACGCCTCTCTCTTTTTAATTGGCTCACAGTAACAGAGGAACGCCCCTCTCTTTTTAATTGGCTCAAAGTAACAAAGGAACGCCTCTCTCTTTTTAATTGGCTCAAAGTAACAGAGGAACGCCTCTCTCTTTTTAATTGGCTCACAGTAACAGAAGAACGCCCCTCTCTTTTTAATTGGCTCAAAGTAACAAAGGAACGCCTCTCTCTTTTTAATTGGCTCACAGTAACAGAGGAACGCCTCTCTCTTTTTAATTGGCTCACAGTAACAAAGGAACGCCTCCCTCTTTTTAATTGGCTCACAGTAACAGAGGAACGCCTCTCTCTTTTTAATTGGCTCAAAGTAACAAAGGAACGCCTCTCTCTTTTTAATTGGCTCACAGTAACAGAGGAACGCCTCTCTCTTTTTAATTGGCTCAAAGTAACAGAGGAACGCCCCTCTCTTTTTAATTGGCTCACAGTAACAGAGGAACGCCCCTCTCTTTTTAATTGGCTCACAGTAACAGAGGAACGCCCCTCTCTTTTTAATTGGCTCACAGTAACAGAGGAACGCCTCTCTCTTATTAATTGGCTCACAGTAACAGAGGAACGCCCCTCTCTTTTTAATTGGCTCACGGTAACAGAGGAACGCCCCTCTCTTTTTAATTGTCTCACGGTAACAGAGGAACGCCCCTCTCTTTTTAATTGGCTCACGGTAACAGAGGAACGCCTCTCTCTTTTTAATTGGCTCACGGTAACAGAGGAACGCCCCTCTCTTTTTAATTGGCTCACAGTAACAGAGGAACGCCCCTCTCTTTTTAATTGGCTCACAGTAACAGAGGAACGCCTCTCTCTTTTTAATTGGCTCACAGTAACAAAGGAACGCCTCTCTCTTTTTAATTGGCTCACAGTAACAAAGGAACGCCTCTCTCTTTTTAATTGGCTCACAGTAACAGAGAAACGCCCCTCTCTTTTTAATTGGCTCACGGTAACAGAGGAACGCCTCTCTCTTTTTAATTGGCTCAAAGTAACAGAAGAACGCCCCTCTCATTTTAATTGGCTCAAAGTAACAGAGGAACGCCCCTCTCTTTTTAATTGGCTCAAAGTAACAAAGGAACGCCCCTCTCTTTTTAATTGTCTCACGGTAACAGAGGAACGCCTCTCTCTTTTTAATTGGCTCACAGTAACAGAGGAACGCCCCTCTCTTTTTAATTGGCTCACAGTAACAGAGGAACGCCTCTCTCTTTTTAATTGGCTCACAGTAACAGAGGAACGCCCCTCTCTTTTTAATTGGCTCACAGTAACAGAGGAACGCCCCTCTCTTTTTAATTGGCTCACGGTAACAGAGGAACGCCCCTCTCTTTTTAATTGGCTCACAGTAACAGAGGAACGCCTCTCTCTTTTTAATTGACTCACAGTAACAAAGGAACGCCTCTCTCTTTTTAATTGGCTCACGGTAACAGAGGAACGCCCCTCTCTTTTTAATTGGCTCACAGTAACAGAGGAACGCCTCTCTCTTTTTAATTGGCTCAAAGTAACAGAGGAACGCCTCTCTCTTTTTAATTGGCTCACAGTAACAGAGGAACGCCCCTCTCTTTTTAATTGGCTCAAAGTAACAAAGGAACGCCTCTCTCTTTTTAATTGGCTCAAAGTAACAGAGGAACGCCTCTCTCTTTTTAATTGGCTCACAGTAACAGAAGAACGCCCCTCTCTTTTTAATTGGCTCAAAGTAACAAAGGAACGCCTCTCTCTTTTTAATTGGCTCACAGTAACAGAGGAACGCCTCTCTCTTTTTAATTGGCTCACAGTAACAAAGGAACGCCTCCCTCTTTTTAATTGGCTCACAGTAACAGAGGAACGCCTCTCTCTTTTTAATTGGCTCAAAGTAACAAAGGAACGCCTCTCTCTTTTTAATTGGCTCACAGTAACAGAGGAACGCCTCTCTCTTTTTAATTGGCTCAAAGTAACAGAGGAACGCCCCTCTCTTTTTAATTGGCTCACAGTAACAGAGGAACGCCCCTCTCTTTTTAATTGGCTCACAGTAACAGAGGAACGCCCCTCTCTTTTTAATTGGCTCACAGTAACAGAGGAACGCCTCTCTCTTATTAATTGGCTCACAGTAACAGAGGAACGCCCCTCTCTTTTTAATTGGCTCACGGTAACAGAGGAACGCCCCTCTCTTTTTAATTGTCTCACGGTAACAGAGGAACGCCCCTCTCTTTTTAATTGGCTCACGGTAACAGAGGAACGCCCCTCTCTTTTTAATTGGCTCACGGTAACAGAGGAACGCCCCTCTCTTTTTAATTGGCTCACAGTAACAGAGGAACGCCCCTCTCTTTTTAATTGGCTCACAGTAACAGAGGAACGCCTCTCTCTTTTTAATTGGCTCACAGTAACAAAGGAACGCCTCTCTCTTTTTAATTGGCTCACAGTAACAAAGGAACGCCTCTCTCTTTTTAATTGGCTCACAGTAACAGAGGAACGCCCCTCTCTTTTTAATTGGCTCACGGTAACAGAGGAACGCCTCTCTCTTTTTAATTGGCTCAAAGTAACAGAGGAACGCCTCTCTCTTTTTAATTGGCTCACAGTAACAAAGGAACGCCCCTCTCTTTTTAATTGGCTCACAGTAACAGAGGAACGCCTCTCTCTTTTTAATTGGCTCACAGTAACAAAGGAACGCCTCTCTCTTTTTAATTGGCTCACAGTAACAGAGGAACGCCTCTCTCTTATTAATTGGCTCACAGTAACAGAGGAACGCCCCTCTCTTTTTAATTGGCTCAAAGTAACAGAGGAACGCCTCTCTCTTTTTAATTGGCTCACAGTAACAGAGGAACGCCCCTCTCTTTTTAATTGGCTCACGGTAACAGAGGAACGCCTCTCTCTTTTTAATTGGCTCAAAGTAACAGAGGAACGCCTCTCTCTTTTTAATTGGCTCACGGTAACAGAGGAACGCCCCTCTCTTTTTAATTGGCTCAAAGTAACAGAGGAACGCCTCTCTCTTTTTAATTGGCTCACGGTAACAGAGGAACGCCCCTCTCTTTTTAATTGGCTCACGGTAACAGAGGAACGCCCCTCTCTTTTTAATTGGCTCACGGTAACAGAGGAACGCCTCTCTCTTTTTAATTGGCTCAAAGTAACAGAGGAACGCCTCTCTCTTTTTAATTGGCTCACAGTAACAAAGGAACGCCTCTCTCTTTTTAATTGGCTCACAGTAACAAAGGAACGCCCCTCTCTTTTTAATTGGCTCACAGTAACAAAGGAACGCCCCTCTCTTTTTAATTGGCTCAAAGTAACAGAGGAACGCCTCTCTCTTTTTAATTGGCTCACAGTAACAAAGGAACGCCTCTCTCTTTTTAATTGGCTCACAGTAACAAAGGAACGCCCCTCTCTTTTTAATTGGCTCACAGTAACAAAGGAACGCCCCTCTCTTTTTAATTGGCTCACGGTAACAGAAGAACGCCTCTCTCTTTTTAATTGGCTCAAAGTAACAGAGGAACGCCTCTCTCTTTTTAATTGGCTCACGGTAACAGAGGAACGCCCCTCTCTTTTTAATTGGCTCACGGTAACAGAGGAACGCCTCTCTCTTTTTAATTGGCTCAAAGTAACAGAGGAACGCCTCTCTCTTTTTAATTGGCTCACAGTAACAAAGGAACGCCTCTCTCTTTTTAATTGGCTCACGGTAACAGAGGAACGCCTCTCTCTTTTTAATTGGCTCACAGTAACAAAGGAACGCCTCTCTCTTTTTAATTGGCTCACGGTAACAGAGGAACGCCTCTCTCTTTTTAATTGGCTCACAGTAACAAAGGAACGCCTCTCTCTTTTTAATTGGCTCACAGTAACAAAGGAACGCCTCTCTCTTTTTAATTGGCTCACGGTAACAGAGGAACGCCCCTCTCTTTTTAATTGGCTCACAGTAACAGAGGAACGCCTCTCTCTTTTTAATTGGCTCAAAGTAACAGAGGAACGCCTCTCTCTTTTTAATTGGCTCACAGTAACAGAGGAACGCCCCTCTCTTTTTAATTGGCTCACAGTAACAGAGGAACGCCCCTCTCTTTTTAATTGGCTCACAGTAACAGAGGAACGCCTCTCTCTTTTTAATTGGCTCACAGTAACAGAGGAACGCCCCTCTCTTTTTAATTGGCTCACAGTAACAGAGGAACGCCCCTCTCTTTTTAATTGGCTCAAAGTAACAAAGGAACGCCTCTCTCTTTTTAATTGGCTCAAAGTAACAGAGGAACGCCTCTCTCTTTTTAATTGGCTCACAGTAACAGAAGAACGCCCCTCTCTTTTTAATTGGCTCAAAGTAACAAAGGAACGCCTCTCTCTTTTTAATTGGCTCACAGTAACAGAGGAACGCCTCTCTCTTTTTAATTGGCTCACAGTAACAAAGGAACGCCTCTCTCTTTTTAATTGGCTCACAGTAACAGAGGAACGCCCCTCTCTTTTTAATTGGCTCAAAGTAACAGAGGAACGCCTCTCTCTTTTTAATTGGCTCACAGTAACAGAGGAACGCCCCTCTCTTTTTAATTGGCTCACAGTAACAGAGGAACGCCCCTCTCTTTTTAATTGGCTCACAGTAACAGAGGAACGCCTCTCTCTTATTAATTGGCTCACAGTAACAGAGGAACACCCCTCTCTTTTTAATTGGCTCACGGTAACAGAGGAACGCCCCTCTCTTTTTAATTGGCTCAAAGTAACAGAGGAACGCCTCTCTCTTTTTAATTGGCTCACAGTAACAGAGGAACGCCCCTCTCTTTTTAATTGGCTCACAGTAACAGAGGAACGCCCCTCTCTTTTTAATTGGCTCACAGTAACAGAGGAACGCCCCTCTCTTTTTAATTGGCTCACGGTAACAGAGGAACGCCTCTCTCTTTTTAATTGGCTCACAGTAACAGAGGAACGCCCCTCTCTTTTTAATTGGCTCACGGTAACAGAGGAACGCCTCTCTCTTTTTAATTGGCTCACAGTAACAGAGGAACGCCCCTCTCTTTTTAATTGGCTCACAGTAACAGAGGAACGCCCCTCTCTTTTTAATTGGCTCACAGTAACAGAGGAACGCCTCTCTCTTATTAATTGGCTCACAGTAACAGAGGAACGCCCCTCTCTTTTTAATTGGCTCACGGTAACAGAGGAACGCCTCTCTCTTATTAATTGGCTCACAGTAACAGAGGAACGCCCCTCTCTTTTTAATTGGCTCACGGTAACAGAGGAACGCCCCTCTCTTTTTAATTGGCTCACAGTAACAGAGGAACGCCCCTCTCTTTTTAATTGGCTCACGGTAACAGAGGAACGCCCCTCTCTTTTTAATTGGCTCACAGTAACAGAGGAACGCCTCTCTCTTTTTAATTGGCTCACAGTAACAGAGGAACGCCTCTCTCTTTTTAATTGGCTCACGGTAACAGAGGAACGCCTCTCTCTTTTTAATTGGCTCACGGTAACAAAGGAACGCCTCTCTCTTTTTAATTGGCTCACGGTAACAGAGGAACGCCCCTCTCTTTTTAATTGGCTCACAGTAACAGAGGAACGCCCCTCTCTTTTTAATTGGCTCACAGTAACAGAGGAACGCCTCTCTCTTTTTAATTGGCTCACAGTAACAGAGGAACGCCCCTCTCTTTTTAATTGGCTCACAGTAACAGAGGAACGCCTCTCTCTTTTTAATTGGCTCACAGTAACAGAGGAACGCCTCTCTCTTTTTAATTGGCTCACAGTAACAGAGGAACGCCCCTCTCTTTTTAATTGGCTCACAGTAACAGAGGAACGCCCCTCTCTTTTTAATTGGTTCACAGTAACAGAGGAACGCCTCTCTCTTTTTAATTGGCTCAAAGTAACAAAGGAACGCCTCTCTCTTTTTAATTGGCTCACGGTAACAGAAGAACGCCCCTCTCTTTTTAATTGGCTCAAAGTAACAGAGGAACGCCCCTCTCTTTTTAATTGGCTCAAAGTAACAAAGGAACGCCCCTCTCTTTTTAATTGTCTCACGGTAACAGAGGAACGCCTCTCTCTTTTTAATTGGCTCACAGTAACAGAGGAACGCCCCTCTCTTTTTAATTGGCTCACAGTAACAGAGGAACGCCCCTCTCTTTTTAATTGGCTCACAGTAACAAAGGAACGCCTCTCTCTTTTTAATTGGCTCACGGTAACAGAGGAACGCCCCTCTCTTTTTAATTGGCTCACAGTAACAGAGGAACGCCCCTCTCTTTTTAATTGGCTCACAGTAACAGAGGAACGCCCCTCTCTTTTTAATTGGCTCACAGTAACAAAGGAACGCCTCTCTCTTTTTAATTGGCTCACGGTAACAGAGGAACGCCCCTCTCTTTTTAATTGGCTCACGGTAACAGAGGAACGCCCCTCTCTTTTTAATTGGCTCACGGTAACAGAGGAACGCCCCTCTCTTTTTAATTGGCTCAAAGTAACAGAGGAACGCCCCTCTCTTTTTAATTGGCTCACAGTAACAGAGGAACGCCTCTCTCTTTTTAATTGGCTCACAGTAACAAAGGAACGCCTCTGTCTTTTTAATTGGCTCACGGTAACAGAGGAACGCCCCTCTCTTTTTAATTGGCTCAAAGTAACAGAGGAACGCCCCTCTCTTTTTAATTGGCTCACGGTAACAGAGGAACGCCCCTCTCTTTTTAATTGGCTCACAGTAACAGAAGAACGCCCCTCTCTTTTTAATTGTCTCACAGTAACAGAGGAACGCCTCTCTCTTTTTAATTGGCTCACAGTAACAGAGGAACGCCCCTCTCTTTTTAATTGGCTCAAAGTAACAGAGGAACGCCTCTCTCTTTTTAATTGGCTCACAGTAACAGAGGAACGCCCCTCTCTTTTTAATTGTCTCACAGTAACAGAGGAACGCCTCTCTCTTTTTAATTGGCTCACAGTAACAGAGGAACGCCCCTCTCTTTTTAATTGGCTCAAAGTAACAGAGGAACGCCCCTCTCTTTTTAATTGTCTCACAGTAACAGAGGAACGCCTCTCTCTTTTTAATTGGCTCACAGTAACAGAAGAACGCCCCTCTCTTTTTAATTGGCTCACGGTAACAGAGGAACGCCCCTCTCTTTTTAATTGGCTCAAAGTAACAGAGGAACGCCCCTCTCTTTTTAATTGGCTCACAGTAACAGAGGAACGCCCCTCTCTTTTTAATTGGCTCAAAGTAACAGAAGAACGCCCCTCTCTTTTTAATTGGCTCACGGTAACAGAGGAACGCCCCTCTCTTTTTAATTGGCTCAAAGTAACAGAGGAACGCCCCTCTCTTTTTAATTGGCTCACAGTAACAGAGGAACGCCTCTCTCTTTTTAATTGGCTCACAGTAACAGAGGAACGCCCCTCTCTTTTTAATTGGCTCAAAGTAACAGAGGAACGCCCCTCTCTTTTTAATTGTCTCATAGTAACAGAGGAACGCCTCTCTCTTTTTAATTGGCTCACAGTAACAGAAGAACGCCCCTCTCTTTTTAATTGGCTCACGGTAACAGAGGAACGCCCCTCTCTTTTTAATTGGCTCAAAGTAACAGAGGAACGCCCCTCTCTTTTTAATTGGCTCAAAGTAACAAAGGAACGCCCCTCTCTTTTTAATTGGCTCAAAGTAACAGAGGAACGCCTCTCTCTTTTTAATTGGCTCAAAGTAACAGAGGAACGCCCCTCTCTTTTTAATTGGCTCACAGTAACAAAGGAACGCCCCTCTCTTTTTAATTGGCTCACAGTAACAGAGGAACACCCCTCTCTTTTTAATTGGCTCACGGTAACAGAGGAACGCCCCTCTCTTTTTAATTGGCTCAAAGTAACAGAGGAACGCCCCTCTCTTTTTAATTGGCTCACAGTAACAGAGGAACACCCCTCTCTTTTTAATTGGCTCACAGTAACAGAGGAACGCCTCTCTCTTTTTAATTGGCTCACGGTAACAGAGGAACACCCCTCTCTTTTTAATTGGCTCACAGTAACAGAGGAACGCCTCTCTCTTTTTAATTGGCTCACGGTAACAGAGGAACACCCCTCTCTTTTTAATTGGCTCAAAGTAACATAGGAACGCCTCTCTCTTTTTAATTGTCTCACGGTAACAGAGGAACGCCCCTCTCTTTTTAATTGGCTCACGGTAACAGAGGAACGCCCCTCTCTTTTTAATTGGCTCACGGTAACAGAGGAACGCCTCTCTCTTTTTAATTGGCTCAAAGTAACAGAGGAACGCCTCTCTCTTTTTAATTGGCTCACAGTAACAAAGGAACGCCTCTCTCTTTTTAATTGGCTCACAGTAACAAAGGAACGCCCCTCTCTTTTTAATTGGCTCACAGTAACAAAGGAATGCCCCTCTCTTTTTAATTGGCTCAAAGTAACAGAGGAACGCCCCTCTCTTTTTAATTGGCTCACAGTAACAGAGGAACGCCTCTCTCTTTTTAATTGGCTCACGGTAACAGAGGAACGCCCCTCTCTTTTTAATTGGCTCACGGTAACAGAGGAACGCCTCTCTCTTTTTAATTGGCTCAAAGTAACAGAAGAACGCCTCTCTCTTTTTAATTGGCTCAAAGTAACAGAGGAACGCCTCTCTCTTTTTAATTGGCTCACGGTAACAGAGGAACGCCCCTCTCTTTTTAATTGGCTCACGGTAACAGAGGAACGCCTCTCTCTTTTTAATTGGCTCAAAGTAACAGAGGAACGCCTCTCTCTTTTTAATTGGCTCACAGTAACAAAGGAACGCCTCTCTCTTTTTAATTGGCTCACGGTAACAGAGGAACGCCTCTCTCTTTTTAATTGGCTCACAGTAACAAAGGAACGCCTCTCTCTTTTTAATTGGCTCACGGTAACAGAGGAACGCCCCTCTCTTTTTAATTGGCTCACAGTAACAGAGGAACGCCTCTCTCTTTTTAATTGGCTCAAAGTAACAGAGGAACGCCTCTCTCTTTTTAATTGGCTCACAGTAACAGAGGAACGCCCCTCTCTTTTTAATTGGCTCACAGTAACAGAGGAACGCCCCTCTCTTTTTAATTGGCTCACAGTAACAGAGGAACGCCTCTCTCTTTTTAATTGGCTCACAGTAACAGAGGAACGCCCCTCTCTTTTTAATTGGCTCACAGTAACAGAGGAACGCCCCTCTCTTTTTAATTGGCTCAAAGTAACAAAGGAACGCCTCTCTCTTTTTAATTGGCTCAAAGTAACAGAGGAACGCCTCTCTCTTTTTAATTGGCTCACAGTAACAGAAGAACGCCCCTCTCTTTTTAATTGGCTCAAAGTAACAAAGGAACGCCTCTCTCTTTTTAATTGGCTCACAGTAACAGAGGAACGCCCCTCTCTTTTTAATTGGCTCACGGTAACAAAGGAACGCCTCTCTCTTTTTAATTGGCTCAAAGTAACAAAGGAACGCCTCTCTCTTTTTAATTGGCTCACAGTAACAAAGGAACGCCTCTCTCTTTTTAATTGGCTCACAGTAACAGAGGAACGCCTCTCTCTTATTAATTGGCTCACAGTAACAGAGGAACGCCTCTCTCTTTTTAATTGGCTCACGGTAACAAAGGAACGCCTCTCTCTTTTTAATTGGCTCAAAGTAACAAAGGAACGCCTCTCTCTTTTTAATTGGCTCACAGTAACAAAGGAACGCCTCTCTCTTTTTAATTGGCTCACAGTAACAGAGGAACGCCTCTCTCTTTTTAATTGGCTCACAGTAACAGAGGAACGCCCCTCTCTTTTTAATTGGCTCACAGTAACAGAGGAACGCCTCTCTCTTATTAATTGGCTCACAGTAACAGAGGAACGCCCCTCTATTTTTAATTGGCTCACGGTAACAGAGGAAAGCCCCTCTCTTTTTAATTGGCTCAAAGTAACAGAGGAACGCCCCTCTCTTTTTAATTGGCTCACAGTAACAGAGGAACGCCTCTCTCTTTTTAATTGGCTCACAGTAACAAAGGAACGCCTCTGTCTTTTTAATTGGCTCACGGTAACAGAGGAACGCCCCTCTCTTTTTAATTGGCTCAAAGTAACAGAGGAACGCCCCTCTCTTTTTAATTGGCTCACAGTAACAGAGGAACGCCTCTCTCTTTTTAATTGGCTCACGGTAACAGAGGAACGCCCCTCTCTTTTTAATTGGCTCAAAGTAACAGAGGAACGCCCCTCTCTTTTTAATTGGCTCACAGTAACAGAGGAACGCCTCTCTCTTTTTAATTGGCTCAAAGTAACAGAGGAACGCCCCTCTCTTTTTAATTGGCTCACAGTAACAGAGGAACGCCTCTGTCTTTTTAATTGGCTCACGGTAACAGAGGAACGCCCCTCTCTTTTTAATTGGCTCAAAGTAACAGAGGAACGCCCCTCTCTTTTTAATTGGCTCACAGTAACAGAGGAACGCCTCTCTCTTTTTAATTGGCTCACGGTAACAAAGGAACGCCTCTGTCTTTTTAATTGGCTCACGGTAACAGAGGAACGCCCCTCTCTTTTTAATTGGCTCACAGTAACAGAAGAACGCCCCTCTCTTTTTAATTGTCTCACAGTAACAGAGGAACGCCTCTCTCTTTTTAATTGGCTCAAAGTAACAGAGGAACGCCTCTGTCTTTTTAATTGGCTCACGGTAACAGAGGAACGCCCCTCTCTTTTTAATTGGCTCAAAGTAACAGAGGAACGCCCCTCTCTTTTTAATTGGCTCACAGTAAAAGAGGAACGCCTCTCTCTTTTTAATTGGCTCAAAGTAACAGAGGAACGCCTCTGTCTTTTTAATTGGCTCACGGTAACAGAGGAACGCCCCTCTCTTTTTAATTGGCTCAAAGTAACAGAGGAACGCCCCTCTCTTTTTAATTGGCTCACAGTAACAGAAGAACGCCCCTCTCTTTTTAATTGGCTCAAAGTAACAGAGGAACGCCCCTCTCTTTTTAATTGGCTCAAAGTAACAAAGGAACGCCCCTCTCTTTTTAATTGTCTCACGGTAACAGAGGAACGCCTCTCTCTTTTTAATTGGCTCAAAGTAACAGAGGAACGCCCGTCTCTTTTTAATTGGCTCACAGTAACAGAGGAACGCCCCTCTCTTTTTAATTGGCTCACAGTAACAGAGGAACACCCCTCTCTTTTTAATTGGCTCACGGTAACAGAGGAACGCCCCTCTCTTTTTAATTGGCTCACGGTAACAGAGGAACACCCCTCTCTTTTTAATTGGCTCACGGTAACAGAGGAACGCCCCTCTCTTTTTAATTGGCTCACGGTAACAAAGGAACGCCCCTCTCTTTTTAATTGGCTCAAAGTAACAGAGGAACGCCCCTCTCTTTTTAATTGGCTCACAGTAACAGAGGAACACCCCTCTCTTTTTAATTGGCTCACAGTAACAGAGGAACGCCTCTCTCTTTTTAATTGGCTCACGGTAACAGAGGAACACCCCTCTCTTTTTAATTGGCTCACAGTAACAGAGGAACGCCTCTCTCTTTTTAATTGTCTCACGGTAACAGAGGAACGCCTCTCTCTTTTTAATTGGCTCAAAGTAACAGAGGAACGCCCGTCTCTTTTTAATTGGCTCACAGTAACAGAGGAACGCCCCTCTCTTTTTAATTGGCTCAAAGTAACAGAGGAACGCCTCTCTCTTTTTAATTGGCTCACAGTAACAAAGGAACGCCTCTCTCTTTTTAATTGGCTCACAGTAACAAAGGAACGCCCCTCTCTTTTTAATTGGCTCACAGTAACAAAGGAACGCCCCTCTCTTTTTAATTGTCTCACGGTAACAGAGGAACACCCCTCTCTTTTTAATTGGCTCACGGTAACAGAGGAACGCCCCTCTCTTTTTAATTGGCTCACGGTAACAGAGGAACGCCCCTCTCTTTTTAATTGGCTCACAGTAACAAAGGAACGCCCCTCTCTTTTTAATTGGCTCAAAGTAACAGAGGAACGCCCCTCTCTTTTTAATTGGCTCACGGTAACAGAAGAACGCCTCTCTCTTTTTAATTGGCTCAAAGTAACAGAGGAACGCCTCTCTCTTTTTAATTGGCTCACGGTAACAGAGGAACGCCCCTCTCTTTTTAATTGGCTCACGGTAACAGAGGAACGCCTCTCTCTTTTTAATTGGCTCAAAGTAACAGAGGAACGCCTCTCTCTTTTTAATTGGCTCACAGTAACAAAGGAACGCCTCTCTCTTTTTAATTGGCTCACGGTAACAGAGGAACGCCCCTCTCTTTTTAATTGGCTCACAGTAACAAAGGAACGCCTCTCTCTTTTTAATTGGCTCACGGTAACAGAGGAACGCCTCTCTCTTTTTAATTGGCTCACAGTAACAAAGGAACGCCTCTCTCTTTTTAATTGGCTCACAGTAACAAAGGAACGCCTCTCTCTTTTTAATTGGCTCACAGTAACAAAGGAACGCCCCTCTCTTTTTAATTGGCTCACAGTAACAAAGGAACGCCCCTCTCTTTTTAATTGGCTCAAAGTAACAGAGGAACGCCCCTCTCTTTTTAATTGGCTCACGGTAACAGAGGAACGCCCCTCTCTTTTTAATTGGCTCACGGTAACAGAGGAACGCCCCTCTCTTTTTAATTGGCTCACAGTAACAAAGGAACGCCCCTCTCTTTTTAATTGGCTCAAAGTAACAGAGGAACGCCTCTCTCTTTTTAATTGGCTCACGGTAACAGAAGAACGCCTCTCTCTTTTTAATTGGCTCAAAGTAACAAAGGAACGCCCCTCTCTTTTTAATTGGCTCAAAGTAACAGAGGAACGCCCCTCTCTTTTTAATTGGCTCACAGTAACAGAGGAACACCCCTCTCTTTTTAATTGGCTCACAGTAACAGAGGAACGCCTCTCTCTTTTTAATTGGCTCACGGTAACAGAGGAACACCCCTCTCTTTTTAATTGGCTCACAGTAACAGAGGAACGCCTCTCTCTTTTTAATTGTCTCACGGTAACAGAGGAACGCCTCTCTCTTTTTAATTGGCTCAAAGTAACAGAGGAACGCCCGTCTCTTTTTAATTGGCTCACAGTAACAGAGGAACGCCCCTCTCTTTTTAATTGGCTCAAAGTAACAGAGGAACGCCTCTCTCTTTTTAATTGGCTCACAGTAACAAAGGAACGCCTCTCTCTTTTTAATTGGCTCACAGTAACAAAGGAACGCCCCTCTCTTTTTAATTGGCTCACAGTAACAAAGGAACGCCCCTCTCTTTTTAATTGTCTCACGGTAACAGAGGAACACCCCTCTCTTTTTAATTGGCTCACGGTAACAGAGGAACGCCCCTCTCTTTTTAATTGGCTCACGGTAACAGAGGAACGCCCCTCTCTTTTTAATTGGCTCACAGTAACAAAGGAACGCCCCTCTCTTTTTAATTGGCTCAAAGTAACAGAGGAACGCCCCTCTCTTTTTAATTGGCTCACGGTAACAGAAGAACGCCTCTCTCTTTTTAATTGGCTCAAAGTAACAGAGGAACGCCTCTCTCTTTTTAATTGGCTCACGGTAACAGAGGAACGCCCCTCTCTTTTTAATTGGCTCACGGTAACAGAGGAACGCCTCTCTCTTTTTAATTGGCTCAAAGTAACAGAGGAACGCCTCTCTCTTTTTAATTGGCTCACAGTAACAAAGGAACGCCTCTCTCTTTTTAATTGGCTCACGGTAACAGAGGAACGCCCCTCTCTTTTTAATTGGCTCACAGTAACAAAGGAACGCCTCTCTCTTTTTAATTGGCTCACGGTAACAGAGGAACGCCTCTCTCTTTTTAATTGGCTCACAGTAACAAAGGAACGCCTCTCTCTTTTTAATTGGCTCACAGTAACAAAGGAACGCCTCTCTCTTTTTAATTGGCTCACAGTAACAAAGGAACGCCCCTCTCTTTTTAATTGGCTCACAGTAACAAAGGAACGCCCCTCTCTTTTTAATTGGCTCAAAGTAACAGAGGAACGCCCCTCTCTTTTTAATTGGCTCACGGTAACAGAGGAACGCCCCTCTCTTTTTAATTGGCTCACGGTAACAGAGGAACGCCCCTCTCTTTTTAATTGGCTCACAGTAACAAAGGAACGCCCCTCTCTTTTTAATTGGCTCAAAGTAACAGAGGAACGCCTCTCTCTTTTTAATTGGCTCACGGTAACAGAAGAACGCCTCTCTCTTTTTAATTGGCTCAAAGTAACAGAGGAACGCCTCTCTCTTTTTAATTGGCTCACGGTAACAGAGGAACGCCCCTCTCTTTTTAATTGGCTCACGGTAACAGAGGAACGCCTCTCTCTTTTTAATTGGCTCAAAGTAACAGAGGAACGCCTCTCTCTTTTTAATTGGCTCACAGTAACAAAGGAACGCCTCTCTCTTTTTAATTGGCTCACGGTAACAGAGGAACGCCTCTCTCTTTTTAATTGGCTCACAGTAACAAAGGAACGCCTCTCTCTTTTTAATTGGCTCACGGTAACAGAGGAACGCCTCTCTCTTTTTAATTGGCTCACAGTAACAAAGGAACGCCTCTCTCTTTTTAATTGGCTCACAGTAACAAAGGAACGCCTCTCTCTTTTTAATTGGCTCACGGTAACAGAGGAACGCCCCTCTCTTTTTAATTGGCTCACAGTAACAGAGGAACGCCTCTCTCTTTTTAATTGGCTCAAAGTAACAGAGGAACGCCTCTCTCTTTTTAATTGGCTCACAGTAACAGAGGAACGCCCCTCTCTTTTTAATTGGCTCACAGTAACAGAGGAACGCCCCTCTCTTTTTAATTGGCTCACAGTAACAGAGGAACGCCTCTCTCTTTTTAATTGGCTCACAGTAACAGAGGAACGCCCCTCTCTTTTTAATTGGCTCACAGTAACAGAGGAACGCCCCTCTCTTTTTAATTGGCTCAAAGTAACAAAGGAACGCCTCTCTCTTTTTAATTGGCTCAAAGTAACAGAGGAACGCCTCTCTCTTTTTAATTGGCTCACAGTAACAGAAGAACGCCCCTCTCTTTTTAATTGGCTCAAAGTAACAAAGGAACGCCTCTCTCTTTTTAATTGGCTCACAGTAACAGAGGAACGCCTCTCTCTTTTTAATTGGCTCACAGTAACAGAGGAACGCCCCTCTCTTTTTAATTGGCTCAAAGTAACAGAGGAACGCCTCTCTCTTTTTAATTGGCTCACAGTAACAAAGGAACGCCCCTCTCTTTTTAATTGGCTCACAGTAACAGAGGAACGCCCCTCTCTTTTTAATTGGCTCACAGTAACAGAGGAACGCCTCTCTCTTATTAATTGGCTCACAGTAACAGAGGAACGCCCCTCTCTTTTTAATTGGCTCACGGTAACAGAGGAACGCCTCTCTCTTTTTAATTGGCTCACAGTAACAGAGGAACGCCCCTCTCTTTTTAATTGGCTCACGGTAACAGAGGAACGCCTCTCTCTTTTTAATTGGCTCACAGTAACAGAGGAACGCCCCTCTCTTTTTAATTGGCTCACAGTAACAGAGGAACGCCCCTCTCTTTTTAATTGGCTCACAGTAACAGAGGAACGCCTCTCTCTTATTAATTGGCTCACAGTAACAGAGGAACGCCCCTCTCTTTTTAATTGGCTCACGGTAACAGAGGAACGCCTCTCTCTTATTAATTGGCTCACAGTAACAGAGGAACGCCCCTCTCTTTTTAATTGGCTCACGGTAACAGAGGAACGCCCCTCTCTTTTTAATTGGCTCACAGTAACAGAGGAACGCCCCTCTCTTTTTAATTGGCTCACGGTAACAGAGGAACGCCCCTCTCTTTTTAATTGGCTCACAGTAACAGAGGAACGCCTCTCTCTTTTTAATTGGCTCACAGTAACAGAGGAACGCCTCTCTCTTTTTAATTGGCTCACGGTAACAGAGGAACGCCTCTCTCTTTTTAATTGGCTCACGGTAACAAAGGAACGCCTCTCTCTTTTTAATTGGCTCACGGTAACAGAGGAACGCCCCTCTCTTTTTAATTGGCTCACAGTAACAGAGGAACGCCCCTCTCTTTTTAATTGGCTCACAGTAACAGAGGAACGCCTCTCTCTTTTTAATTGGCTCACAGTAACAGAGGAACGCCCCTCTCTTTTTAATTGGCTCACAGTAACAGAGGAACGCCCCTCTCTTTTTAATTGGTTCACAGTAACAGAGGAACGCCTCTCTCTTTTTAATTGGCTCAAAGTAACAAAGGAACGCCTCTCTCTTTTTAATTGGCTCACGGTAACAGAGGAACGCCCCTCTCTTTTTAATTGGCTCACAGTAACAGAGGAACGCCTCTCTCTTTTTAATTGGCTCACAGTAACAGAGGAACGCCCCTCTCTTTTTAATTGGCTCACAGTAACAGAGGAACGCCTCTCTCTTTTTAATTGGCTCACGGTAACAGAGGAACGCCCCTCTCTTTTTAATTGGCTCACAGTAACAGAGGAACGCCTCTCTCTTTTTAATTGACTCACAGTAACAGAGGAACGCCTCTCTCTTTTTAATTGGCTCACGGTAACAGAGGAACGCCCCTCTCTTTTTAATTGGCTCACAGTAACAGAGGAACGCCTCTCTCTTATTAATTGGCTCACAGTAACAGAGGAACGCCCCTCTCTTTTTAATTGGCTCACGGTAACAGAGGAACGCCCCTCTCTTTTTAATTGGCTCACGGTAACAGAGGAACGCCCCTCTCTTCTTAATTGGCTCACAGTAACAGAGGAACGCCTCTCTCTTATTAATTGGCTCACAGTAACAGAGGAACGCCTCTCTCTTTTTAATTGGCTCACAGTAACAGAGGAACGCCCCTCTCTTTTTAATTGGCTCACAGTAACAGAGGAACGCCTCTCTCTTTTTAATTGGCTCACAGTAACAGAGGAACGCCCCTCTCTTTTTAATTGGCTCACGGTAACAGAGGAACGCCCCTCTCTTTTTAATTGGCTCACAGTAACAGAGGAACGCCCCTCTCTTTTTAATTGGCTCACAGTAACAGAGGAACGCCCCTCTCTTTTTAATTGGCTCACAGTAACAAAGGAACGCCTCTCTCTTTTTAATTGGCTCACGGTAACAGAGGAACGCCCCTCTCTTTTTAATTGGCTCACGGTAACAGAGGAACGCCCCTCTCTTTTTAATTGGCTCACGGTAACAGAGGAACGCCCCTCTCTTTTTAATTGGCTCAAAGTAACAGAGGAACGCCCCTCTCTTTTTAATTGGCTCACAGTAACAGAGGAACGCCTCTCTCTTTTTAATTGGCTCACAGTAACAAACGAACGCCTCTGTCTTTTTAATTGGCTCACGGTAACAGAGGAACGCCCCTCTCTTTTTAATTGGCTCAAAGTAACAGAGGAACGCCCCTCTCTTTTTAATTGGCTCACGGTAACAGAGGAACGCCCCTCTCTTTTTAATTGGCTCACAGTAACAGAAGAACGCCCCTCTCTTTTTAATTGTCTCACAGTAACAGAGGAACGCCTCTCTCTTTTTAATTGGCTCACAGTAACAGAAGAACGCCCCTCTCTTTTTAATTGGCTCACGGTAACAGAGGAACGCCCCTCTCTTTTTAATTGGCTCAAAGTAACAGAGGAACGCCCCTCTCTTTTTAATTGGCTCAAAGTAACAAAGGAACGCCCCTCTCTTTTTAATTGGCTCAAAGTAACAGAGGAACGCCTCTCTCTTTTTAATTGGCTCAAAGTAACAGAGGAACGCCCCTCTCTTTTTAATTGGCTCACAGTAACAGAGGAACACCCCTCTCTTTTTAATTGGCTCATGGTAACAGAGGAACGCCCCTCTCTTTTTAATTGGCTCAAAGTAACAGAGGAACGCCCCTCTCTTTTTAATTGGCTCACAGTAACAGAGGAACACCCCTCTCTTTTTAATTGGCTCACAGTAACAGAGGAACGCCTCTCTCTTTTTAATTGGCTCACGGTAACAGAGGAACACCCCTCTCTTTTTAATTGGCTCACAGTAACAGAGGAACGCCTCTCTCTTTTTAATTGGCTCACAGTAACAGAGGAACACCCCTCTCTTTTTAATTGGCTCAAAGTAACAGAGGAACGCCTCTCTCTTTTTAATTGTCTCACGGTAACAGAGGAACGCCCCTCTCTTTTTAATTGGCTCACGGTAACAGAGGAACGCCCCTCTCTTTTTAATTGGCTCACGGTAACAGAGGAACGCCTCTCTCTTTTTAATTGGCTCAAAGTAACAGAGGAACGCCTCTCTCTTTTTAATTGGCTCACAGTAACAAAGGAACGCCTCTCTCTTTTTAATTGGCTCACAGTAACAAAGGAACGCCCCTCTCTTTTTAATTGGCTCACAGTAACAAAGGAATGCCCCTCTCTTTTTAATTGGCTCAAAGTAACAGAGGAACGCCCCTCTCTTTTTAATTGGCTCACAGTAACAGAGGAACGCCTCTCTCTTTTTAATTGGCTCACGGTAACAGAGGAACGCCCCTCTCTTTTTAATTGGCTCACGGTAACAGAGGAACGCCTCTCTCTTTTTAATTGGCTCAAAGTAACAGAAGAACGCCTCTCTCTTTTTAATTGGCTCAAAGTAACAGAGGAACGCCTCTCTCTTTTTAATTGGCTCACGGTAACAGAGGAACGCCCCTCTCTTTTTAATTGGCTCACGGTAACAGAGGAACGCCTCTCTCTTTTTAATTGGCTCAAAGTAACAGAGGAACGCCTCTCTCTTTTTAATTGGCTCACAGTAACAAAGGAACGCCTCTCTCTTTTTAATTGGCTCACGGTAACAGAGGAACGCCTCTCTCTTTTTAATTGGCTCACAGTAACAAAGGAACGCCTCTCTCTTTTTAATTGGCTCACGGTAACAGAGGAACGCCCCTCTCTTTTTAATTGGCTCACAGTAACAGAGGAACGCCTCTCTCTTTTTAATTGGCTCAAAGTAACAGAGGAACGCCTCTCTCTTTTTAATTGGCTCACAGTAACAGAGGAACGCCCCTCTCTTTTTAATTGGCTCACAGTAACAGAGGAACGCCCCTCTCTTTTTAATTGGCTCACAGTAACAGAGGAACGCCTCTCTCTTTTTAATTGGCTCACAGTAACAGAGGAACGCCCCTCTCTTTTTAATTGGCTCACAGTAACAGAGGAACGCCCCTCTCTTTTTAATTGGCTCAAAGTAACAAAGGAACGCCTCTCTCTTTTTAATTGGCTCAAAGTAACAGAGGAACGCCTCTCTCTTTTTAATTGGCTCACAGTAACAGAAGAACGCCCCTCTCTTTTTAATTGGCTCAAAGTAACAAAGGAACGCCTCTCTCTTTTTAATTGGCTCACAGTAACAGAGGAACGCCCCTCTCTTTTTAATTGGCTCACGGTAACAAAGGAACGCCTCTCTCTTTTTAATTGGCTCAAAGTAACAAAGGAACGCCTCTCTCTTTATAATTGGCTCACAGTAACAAAGGAACGCCTCTCTCTTTTTAATTGGCTCACAGTAACAGAGGAACGCCTCTCTCTTATTAATTGGCTCACGGTAACAAAGGAACGCCTCTCTCTTTTTAATTGGCTCAAAGTAACAAAGGAACGCCTCTCTCTTTTTAATTGGCTCACAGTAACAAAGGAACGCCTCTCTCTTTTTAATTGGCTCACAGTAACAGAGGAACGCCTCTCTCTTTTTAATTGGCTCACAGTAACAAAGGAACGCCTCTCTCTTTTTAATTGGCTCAAAGTAACAAAGGAACGCCTCTCTCTTTTTAATTGGCTCACAGTAACAAAGGAACGCCTCTCTCTTTTTAATTGGCTCACAGTAACAAAGGAACGCCTCTCTCTTTTTAATTGGCTCACGGTAACAAAGGAACGCCTCTCTCTTTTTAATTGGCTCAAAGTAACAAAGGAACGCCTCTCTCTTTTTAATTGGCTCACAGTAACAAAGGAACGCCTCTCTCTTTTTAATTGGCTCAAAGTAACAAAGGAACGCCTCTCTCTTTTTAATTGGCTCACAGTAACAAAGGAACGCCTCTCTCTTTTTAATTGGCTCACGGTAACAAAGGAACGCCTCTCTCTTTTTAATTGGCTCACGGTAACAGAGGAACGCCTCTCTCTTTTTAATTGGCTCACAGTAACAAAGGAACGCCTCTCTCTTTTTAATTGGCTCACGGTAACAGAGGAACGCCCCTCTCTTTTTAATTGGCTCACAGTAACAGAGGAACGCCTCTCTCTTTTTAATTGGCTCAAAGTAACAGAGGAACGCCTCTCTCTTTTTAATTGGCTCACAGTAACAGAGGAACGCCCCTCTCTTTTTAATTGGCTCACAGTAACAGAGGAACGCCCCTCTCTTTTTAATTGGCTCACAGTAACAGAGGAACGCCTCTCTCTTTTTAATTGGCTCACAGTAACAGAGGAACGCCCCTCTCTTTTTAATTGGCTCACAGTAACAGAGGAACGCCCCTCTCTTTTTAATTGGCTCAAAGTAACAAAGGAACGCCTCTCTCTTTTTAATTGGCTCAAAGTAACAGAGGAACGCCTCTCTCTTTTTAATTGGCTCACAGTAACAGAAGAACGCCCCTCTCTTTTTAATTGGCTCAAAGTAACAAAGGAACGCCTCTCTCTTTTTAATTGGCTCACAGTAACAGAGGAACGCCCCTCTCTTTTTAATTGGCTCACGGTAACAAAGGAACGCCTCTCTCTTTTTAATTGGCTCAAAGTAACAAAGGAACGCCTCTCTCTTTTTAATTGGCTCACAGTAACAAAGGAACGCCTCTCTCTTTTTAATTGGCTCACAGTAACAGAGGAACGCCTCTCTCTTATTAATTGGCTCACGGTAACAAAGGAACGCCTCTCTCTTTTTAATTGGCTCAAAGTAACAAAGGAACGCCTCTCTCTTTTTAATTGGCTCACAGTAACAAAGGAACGCCTCTCTCTTTTTAATTGGCTCACAGTAACAGAGGAACGCCTCTCTCTTTTTAATTGGCTCACGGTAACAAAGGAACGCCTCTCTCTTTTTAATTGGCTCAAAGTAACAAAGGAACGCCTCTCTCTTTTTAATTGGCTCACAGTAACAAAGGAACGCCTCTCTCTTTTTAATTGGCTCACAGTAACAAAGGAACGCCTCTCTCTTTTTAATTGGCTCACGGTAACAAAGGAACGCCTCTCTCTTTTTAATTGGCTCAAAGTAACAAAGGAACGCCTCTCTCTTTTTAATTGGCTCACAGTAACAAAGGAACGCCTCTCTCTTTTTAATTGGCTCAAAGTAACAAAGGAACGCCTCTCTCTTTTTAATTGGCTCACAGTAACAAAGGAACGCCTCTCTCTTTTTAATTGGCTCACGGTAACAAAGGAACGCCTCTCTCTTTTTAATTGGCTCAAAGTAACAAAGGAACGCCTCTCTCTTTTTAATTGGCTCACAGTAACAAAGGAACGCCTCTCTCTTTTTAATTGGCTCACAGTAACAGAGGAACGCCTCTCTCTTTTTAATTGACTCACGGTAACAAAGGAACGCCTCTCTCTTTTTAATTGGCTCAAAGTAACAAAGGAACGCCTCTCTCTTTTTAATTGGCTCACAGTAACAAAGGAACGCCTCTCTCTTTTTAATTGGCTCACAGTAACAGAGGAACGCCTCTCTCTTTTTAATTGGCTCACAGTAACAGAGGAACGCCCCTCTCTTTTTAATTGGCTCACAGTAACAGAGGAACGCCTCTCTCTTATTAATTGGCTCACAATAACAGAGGAACGCCCCTCTCTTTTTAATTGGCTCACGGTAACAGAGGAAAGCCCCTCTCTTTTTAATTGGCTCAAAGTAACAGAGGAACGCCCCTCTCTTTTTAATTGGCTCACAGTAACAGAGGAACGCCTCTCTCTTTTTAATTGGCTCACAGTAACAAAGGAACGCCTCTGTCTTTTTAATTGGCTCACGGTAACAGAGGAACGCCCCTCTCTTTTTAATTGGCTCAAAGTAACAGAGGAACGCCCCTCTCTTTTTAATTGGCTCACAGTAACAGAGGAACGCCTCTCTCTTTTTAATTGGCTCACGGTAACAGAGGAACGCCCCTCTCTTTTTAATTGGCTCAAAGTAACAGAGGAACGCCCCTCTCTTTTTAATTGGCTCACAGTAACAGAGGAACGCCTCTGTCTTTTTAATTGGCTCACGGTAACAGAGGAACGCCCCTCTCTTTTTAATTGGCTCAAAGTAACAGAGGAACGCCCCTCTCTTTTTAATTGACTCACAGTAACAGAGGAACGCCTCTCTCTTTTTAATTGGCTCACGGTAACAAAGGAACGCCTCTGTCTTTTTAATTGGCTCACGGTAACAGAGGAACGCCCCTCTCTTTTTAATTGGCTCACAGTAACAGAAGAACGCCCCTCTCTTTTTAATTGTCTCACAGTAACAGAGGAACGCCTCTCTCTTTTTAATTGGCTCAAAGTAACAGAGGAACGCCTCTGTCTTTTTAATTGGCTCACGGTAACAGAGGAACGCCCCTCTCTTTTTAATTGGCTCAAAGTAACAGAGGAACGCCCCTCTCTTTTTAATTGGCTCACAGTAACAGAGGAACACCTCTCTCTTTTTAATTGGCTCAAAGTAACAGAGGAACGCCTCTGTCTTTTTAATTGGCTCACGGTAACAGAGGAACGCCCCTCTCTTTTTAATTGGCTCAAAGTAACAGAGGAACGCCCCTCTCTTTTTAATTGGCTCACAGTAACAGAAGAACGCCCCTCTCTTTTTAATTGGCTCAAAGTAACAGAGGAACGCCCCTCTCTTTTTAATTGGCTCAAAGTAACAAAGGAACGCCCCTCTCTTTTTAATTGTCTCACGGTAACAGAGGAACGCCTCTCTCTTTTTAATTGGCTCAAAGTAACAGAGGAACGCCCGTCTCTTTTTAATTGGCTCACAGTAACAGAGGAACGCCCCTCTCTTTTTAATTGGCTCACAGTAACAGAGGAACACCCCTCTCTTTTTAATTGGCTCACGGTAACAGAGGAACGCCCCTCTCTTTTTAATTGGCTCACAGTAACAGAGGAACACCCCTCTCTTTTTAATTGGCTCACGGTAACAGAGGAACGCCCCTCTCTTTTTAATTGGCTCACAGTAACAAAGGAACGCCCCTCTCTTTTTAATTGGCTCAAAGTAACAAAGGAACGCCCCTCTCTTTTTAATTGGCTCAAAGTAACAGAGGAACGCCCCTCTCTTTTTAATTGGCTCACGGTAACAGAGGAACGCCTCTCTCTTTTTAATTGGCTCAAAGTAACAGAGGAACGCCTCTCTCTTTTTAATTGGCTCACGGTAACAGAGGAACGCCCCTCTCTTTTTAATTGGCTCACGGTAACAGAGGAACGCCTCTCTCTTTTTAATTGGCTCAAAGTAACAGAGGAACGCCTCTCTCTTTTTAATTGGCTCACAGTAACAAGGGAACGCCTCTCTCTTTTTAATTGGCTCACGGTAACAAAGGAACGCCTCTCTCTTTTTAATTGACTCACAGTAACAGAGGAACGCCTCTCTCTTTTTAATTGGCTCACAGTAACAAAGGAACGCCTCTCTCTTTTTAATTGGCTCACAGTAACAAAGGAACGCCCCTCTCTTTTTAATTGGCTCACAGTAACAAAGGAACGCCCCTCTCTTTTTAATTGGCTCAAAGTAACAGAGGAACGCCCCTCTCTTTTTAATTGGCTCACGGTAACAGAGGAACGCCTCTCTCTTTTTAATTGGCTCAAAGTAACAGAGGAACGCCTCTCTCTTTTTAATTGGCTCACGGTAACAGAGGAACGCCCCTCTCTTTTTAATTGGCTCACGGTAACAGAGGAACGCCTCTCTCTTTTTAATTGGCTCAAAGTAACAGAGGAACGCCTCTCTCTTTTTAATTGGCTCACAGTAACAAGGGAACGCCTCTCTCTTTTTAATTGGCTCACGGTAACAGAGGAACGCCTCTCTCTTTTTAATTGACTCACAGTAACAAAGGAACGCCTCTCTCTTTTTAATTGGCTCACGGTAACAGAGGAACGCCCCTCTCTTTTTAATTGGCTCACAGTAACAGAGGAACGCCTCTCTCTTTTTAATTGGCTCAAAGTAACAGAGGAACGCCTCTCTCTTTTTAATTGGCTCACAGTAACAGAGGAACGCCCCTCTCTTTTTAATTGGCTCACAGTAACAGAGGAACGCCCCTCTCTTTTTAATTGGCTCACAGTAACAGAGGAACGCCCCTCTCTTTTTAATTGGCTCAAAGTAACAAAGGAACGCCTCTCTCTTTTTAATTGGCTCAAAGTAACAGAGGAACGCCTCTCTCTTTTTAATTGGCTCACAGTAACAGAAGAACGCCCCTCTCTTTTTAATTGGCTCACAGTAACAGAGGAACGCCCCTCTCTTTTTAATTGGCTCAAAGTAACAAAGGAACGCCTCTCTCTTTTTAATTGGCTCAAAGTAACAGAGGAACGCCTCTCTCTTTTTAATTGGCTCACAGTAACAGAAGAACGCCCCTCTCTTTTTAATTGGCTCAAAGTAACAAAGGAACGCCTCTCTCTTTTTAATTGGCTCACAGTAACAGAGGAACGCCTCTCTCTTTTTAATTGGCTCACAGTAACAAAGGAACGCCTCCCTCTTTTTAATTGGCTCACAGTAACAGAGGAACGCCTCTCTCTTATTAATTGGCTCACAGTAACAGAGGAACGCCCCTCTCTTTTTAATTGGCTCACAGTAACAGAGGAACGCCCCTCTCTTTTTAATTGGCTCACAGTAACAGAGGAACGCCCCTCTCTTTTTAATTGGCTCACAGTAACAGAGGAACGCCTCTCTCTTTTTAATTGGCTCACAGTAACAAAGGAACGCCTCCCTCTTTTTAATTGGCTCACAGTAACAGAGGAACGCCCCTCTCTTTTTAATTGGCTCACAGTAACAGAGGAACGCCTCTCTCTTTTTAATTGGCTCACGGTAACAGAGGAACACCCCTCTCTTTTTAATTGGCTCAAAGTAACAGAGGAACGCCTCTCTCTTTTTAATTGTCTCACGGTAACAGAGGAACGCCCCTTTCTTTTTAATTGGCTCACGGTAACAGAGGAACGCCCCTCTCTTTTTAATTGGCTCACAGTAACAGAGGAACGCCCCTCTCTTTTTAATTGGCTCACAGTAACAGAGGAACGCCTCTCTCTTTTTAATTGGCTCACGGTAACAGAGGAACACCCCTCTCTTTTTAATTGGCTCAAAGTAACAGAGGAACGCCTCTCTCTTTTTAATTGTCTCACGGTAACAGAGGAACGCCCCTCTCTTTTTAATTGGCTCACGGTAACAGAGGAACGCCCCTCTCTTTTTAATTGGCTCACGGTAACAGAGGAACGCCTCTCTCTTTTTAATTGGCTCAAAGTAACAGAGGAACGCCTCTCTCTTTTTAATTGGCTCACAGTAACAAAGGAACGCCTCTCTCTTTTTAATTGGCTCACAGTAACAAAGGAACGCCCCTCTCTTTTTAATTGGCTCACAGTAACAAAGGAACGCCCCTCTCTTTTTAATTGGCTCAAAGTAACAGAGGAACGCCCCTCTCTTTTTAATTGGCTCACGGTAACAGAAGAACGCCTCTCTCTTTTTAATTGGCTCAAAGTAACAGAGGAACGCCTCTCTCTTTTTAATTGGCTCACGGTAACAGAGGAACGCCCCTCTCTTTTTAATTGGCTCACGGTAACAGAGGAACGCCTCTCTCTTTTTAATTGGCTCAAAGTAACAGAGGAACGCCTCTCTCTTTTTAATTGGCTCACAGTAACAAAGGAACGCCTCTCTCTTTTTAATTGGCTCACGGTAACAGAGGAACGCCTCTCTCTTTTTAATTGGCTCACAGTAACAAAGGAACGCCTCTCTCTTTTTAATTGGCTCACGGTAACAGAGGAACGCCTCTCTCTTTTTAATTGGCTCAAAGTAACAGAGGAACGCCTCTCTCTTTTTAATTGGCTCACAGTAACAGAGGAACGCCCCTCTCTTTTTAATTGGCTCACAGTAACAGAGGAACGCCCCTCTCTTTTTAATTGGCTCACAGTAACAGAGGAACGCCTCTCTCTTTTTAATTGGCTCACAGTAACAGAGGAACGCCCCTCTCTTTTTAATTGGCTCACAGTAACAGAGGAACGCCCCTCTCTTTTTAATTGGCTCAAAGTAACAAAGGAACGCCTCTCTCTTTTTAATTGGCTCAAAGTAACAGAGGAACGCCTCTCTCTTTTTAATTGGCTCACAGTAACAGAAGAACGCCCCTCTCTTTTTAATTGGCTCAAAGTAACAAAGGAACGCCTCTCTCTTTTTAATTGGCTCACAGTAACAGAGGAACGCCTCTCTCTTTTTAATTGGCTCACAGTAACAGAGGAACGCCCCTCTCTTTTTAATTGGCTCAAAGTAACAGAGGAACGCCTCTCTCTTTTTAATTGGCTCACAGTAACAGAGGAACGCCCCTCTCTTTTTAATTGGCTCACAGTAACAGAGGAACACCCCTCTCTTTTTAATTGGCTCACAGTAACAGAGGAACGCCCCTCTCTTTTTAATTGGCTCACGGTAACAGAGGAACGCCCCTCTCTTTTTAATTGTCTCACGGTAACAGAGGAACGCCCCTCTCTTTTTAATTGGCTCACGGTAACAGAGCAACGCCCCTCTCTTTTTAATTGGCTCACGGTAACAGAGGAACGCCCCTCTCTTTTTAATTGGCTCACAGTAACAGAGGAACGCCCCTCTCTTTTTAATTGGCTCACAGTAACAGAGGAACGCCTCTCTCTTTTTAATTGGCTCACAGTAACAAAGGAACGCCTCTCTCTTTTTAATTGGCTCACAGTAACAAAGGAACGCCTCTCTCTTTTTAATTGGCTCACAGTAACAGAGGAACGCCCCTCTCTTTTTAATTGTCTCACAGTAACAGAGGAACGCCCCTCTCTTTTTAATTGGCTCACAGTAACAGAGGAACGCCTCTCTCTTTTTAATTGGCTCAAAGTAACAGAGGAACGCCTCTCTCTTTTTAATTGGCTCACAGTAACAGAGGAACGCCCCTCTCTTTTTAATTGGCTCACAGTAACAGAGGAACGCCCCTCTCTTTTTAATTGGCTCACAGTAACAGAGGAACGCCTCTCTCTTTTTAATTGGCTCACAGTAACAGAAGAACGCCCCTCTCTTTTTAATTGGCTCAAAGTAACAAAGGAACGCCTCTCTCTTTTTAATTGGCTCACAGTAACAGAGGAACGCCTCTCTCTTTTTAATTGGCTCACAGTAACAAAGGAACGCCTCTCTCTTTTTAATTGGCTCACAGTAACAGAGGAACGCCTCTCTCTTATTAATTGGCTCACAGTAACAGAGGAACGCTCCTCTCTTTTTAATTGGCTCACAGTAACAGAGGAACGCCCCTCTCTTTTTAATTGGCTCACAGTAACAGAGGAACGCCTCTCTCTTTTTAATTGGCTCACGGTAACAGAGGAACGCCTCTCTCTTTTTAATTGGCTCAAAGTAACAGAGGAACGCCTCTCTCTTTTTAATTGTCTCACGGTAACAGAGGAACGCCCCTCTCTTTTTAATTGGCTCACGGTAACAGAGGAACGCCCCTCTCTTTTTAATTGGCTCACGGTAACAGAGGAACGCCCCTCTCTTTTTAATTGGCTCACGGTAACAGAGGAACGCCTCTCTCTTTTTAATTGGCTCAAAGTAACAGAGGAACGCCTCTCTCTTTTTAATTGGCTCAAAGTAACAGAGGAACGCCTCTCTCTTTTTAATTGGCTCACAGTAACAAAGGAACGCCCCTCTCTTTTTAATTGGCTCACAGTAACAGAGGAACGCCTCTCTCTTTTTAATTGGCTCACAGTAACAAAGGAACGCCTCTCTCTTTTTAATTGGCTCACAGTAACAGAGGAACGCCTCTCTCTTATTAATTGGCTCACAGTAACAGAGGAACGCCCCTCTCTTTTTAATTGGCTCAAAGTAACAGAGGAACGCCCCTCTCTTTTTAATTGTCTCACGGTAACAGAGGAACGCCTCTCTCTTTTTAATTGGCTCACAGTAACAAAGGAACGCCTCTCTCTTTTTAATTGGCTCACAGTAACAGAGGAACGCCTCTCTCTTATTAATTGGCTCACAGTAACAGAGGAACGCCCCTCTCTTTTTAATTGGCTCAAAGTAACAGAGGAACGCCTCTCTCTTTTTAATTGTCTCACGGTAACAGAGGAACGCCCCTCTCTTTTTAATTGGCTCACGGTAACAGAGGAACGCCCCTCTCTTTTTAATTGGCTCACGGTAACAGAGGAACGCCCCTCTCTTTTTAATTGGCTCACGGTAACAGAGGAACGCCTCTCTCTTTTTAATTGGCTCAAAGTAACAGAGGAACGCCTCTCTCTTTTTAATTGGCTCACAGTAACAAAGGAACGCCTCTCTCTTTTTAATTGGCTCACAGTAACAAAGGAACGCCCCTCTCTTTTTAATTGGCTCACAGTAACAAAGGAACGCCCCTCTCTTTTTAATTGGCTCAAAGTAACAGAGGAACGCCCCTCTCTTTTTAATTGGCTCACGGTAACAGAAGAACGCCTCTCTCTTTTTAATTGGCTCAAAGTAACAAAGGAACGCCTCTCTCTTTTTAATTGGCTCACAGTAACAAAGGAACGCCTCTCTCTTTTTAATTGGCTCACAGTAACAAAGGAACGCCTCTCTCTTTTTAATTGGCTCACGGTAACAGAGGAACGCCTCTCTCTTTTTAATTGGCTCAAAGTAACAGAGGAACGCCTCTCTCTTTTTAATTGGCTCACAGTAACAAAGGAACGCCTCTCTCTTTTTAATTGGCTCACAGTAACAAAGGAACGCCTCTCTCTTTTTAATTGGCTCACGGTAACAGAGGAACGCCTCTCTCTTTTTAATTGGCTCACGGTAACAGAGGAACGCCCCTCTCTTTTTAATTGGCTCACGGTAACAGAGGAACGCCTCTCTCTTTTTAATTGGCTCAAAGTAACAAAGGAACGCCCCTCTCTTTTTAATTGGCTCACAGTAACAAAGGAACGCCCCTCTCTTTTTAATTGGCTCACAGTAACAAAGGAACGCCCCTCTCTTTTTAATTGGCTCACAGTAACAAAGGAACGCCCCTCTCTTTTTAATTGGCTCAAAGTAACAGAGGAACGCCCCTCTCTTTTTAATTGGCTCACGGTAACAGAAGAACGCCTCTCTCTTTTTAATTGGCTCAAAGTAACAAAGGAACGCCTCTCTCTTTTTAATTGGCTCACAGTAACAAAGGAACGCCTCTCTCTTTTTAATTGGCTCACAGTAACAAAGGAACGCCTCTCTCTTTTTAATTGGCTCACGGTAACAGAGGAACGCCTCTCTCTTTTTAATTGGCTCAAAGTAACAGAGGAACGCCTCTCTCTTTTTAATTGGCTCACAGTAACAAAGGAACGCCTCTCTCTTTTTAATTGGCTCACGGTAACAGAGGAACGCCTCTCTCTTTTTAATTGGCTCACGGTAACAGAGGAACGCCTCTCTCTTTTTAATTGGCTCAAAGTAACAGAGGAACGCCTCTCTCTTTTTAATTGGCTCACAGTAACAAAGGAACGCCTCTCTCTTTTTAATTGGCTCACGGTAACAGAGGAACGCCTCTCTCTTTTTAATTGGCTCACAGTAACAAAGGAACGCCTCTCTCTTTTTAATTGGCTCACGGTAACAGAGGAACGCCCCTCTCTTTTTAATTGGCTCACAGTAACAGAGGAACGCCTCTCTCTTTTTAATTGGCTCACAGTAACAGAGGAACGCCCCTCTCTTTTTAATTGGCTCACGGTAACAGAGGAACGCCCCTCTCTTTTTAATTGGCTCACAGTAATAGCGGAACAGAGATAGGCTCATTCTGGACCACTGTTGGCATGTACCAACCACTGTCCGCCACACAACGGACCCCACACAAGGCCCGCCGTGACGGAGAGACACTGACCAAAACATTATGACCATCACAGACTGGTCTTTTTCGGTGCCTCAGACCCTTACGCCGACCGTTTCTCTCGCTTCTAACATCAGCTTCACTTAATGCCTCGTGTATCTCACATCAGCAGAGGTCACTGTAACTAGACCATCAGTGTTATCACCTCATCTGTCAGTGGTTTTAATCTTGTGGCTGATTGGTGTATGCAGCATTTAATAGATGTTTGCCACGACGCGCAGGTCCTTCAGAAGATCAGGACGAAAATGAGTGTAGAAATCAGTGCAGTAAAACTGGTGCAGAAGACCCCCGCCTTTCCTCTCTCCCTCACTCACACACACACACACACACACACACACACACACACACACACACACAAACACAGAGTACATTAAAAGGTATCATGCTGGCTTTGTTCAATGAGTAATTACATTTATTTACAGTGGTTGAATCTCTGTGTGTGTGTGTGTGTGTGTGTGTGATCTGAATAATGATTACGCAGCTTTGATTCAAGGTCAGTGTTACTTTAAGAGACAAAGCTTCATGTCACTCATCTAAAAGACTATCGCTGGATCCCTATTTGGCAGCTGGCAGCAGCCTTGAGGTAGAAAGCATCACTATTTGGCATCTCTCTGTCCTTGGTGCAGGAAGGGGAAGCAGGCGCAGCCGTTACCATGGAGACGGCGATGAAGCTTTGCCGCAGTAAACATGGCATCGCCACACACTCTCACAACACAAACACCCCTAAGACACATTAAACACGTGCAGCAGTGTGTGTGAGAGCACTTTCCGTCGCTCAAAAGGAAATCACACACACAGCAACTATGTGGTTTTCTCTCCTTTATATCTCCCTCTATATATACACTTCTCCTTCACGTCTCTCTCGTGCATCTTTAATTCCCTCTCTCCTCTCAGTTCAGTTCAGTTCAGCAGTGCTTTATTGGCATGAATGTAAAACAATACACTGTTGCTAAAGCATATTACAGAAAATACATAAACATATAGATACAGATACAATTACAACAACAGGAAATGATATTTACAAGATTAATGATAATTAAATAAGAAAAGGAAAATAAGAGCATGGAGACAATATAGATGTTTAATAATCATTAATAATCAGTAATATTCAGTAATAATCTCTCTCTCTCTCTCTCTACAGCTCCTCACTTTCTCTCTCCACCTCCATCTTTGTCTATTTTATTCCCTCTCTTCTCCATCCTGCCTCTGTCTCTCTCTCTCTTCTCCATCCTGCCTCTCTCTCTCTCTCTCTTCTCCATCCTGCCTCTCTCTCTCTCTCTCTCTCTTCTCCATCCTGCCTCTATCTCTCTCTCTCTTCTCCATCCTGCCTCTCTCTCTCTCTCTCTTCTCCATCCTGCCTCTCTCTCTCTCTCTCTTCTCCATCCTGCCTCTATCTCTCTCTCTCTTCTCCATCCTGCCTCTCTCTCTCTTCTCCATCCTGCCTCTCTCTCTCTTCTCCATCCTGCCTCTATCTCTCTCTCTCTTCTCCATCCTGCCTCTCTCTCTCTCTCTCTTCTCCATCCTGCCTCTATCTCTCTCTCTCTTCTCCATCCTGCCTCTCTCTCTCTCTCTTCTCCATCCTGCCTCTCTCTCTCTCTTCTCCATCCTGCCTCTATCTCTCTTCTCCATCCTGCCTCTCTCTCTCTCTCTCTCTTCTCCATCCTGCCTCTCTCTCTCTCTTCTCCATCCTGCCTCTATCTCTCTCTCTTCTCCATCCTGCCTCTCTCTCTCTCTTCTCCATCCTGCCTCTCTCTCTCTCTCTCTCTTCTCCATCCTGCCTCTCTCTCTCTCTCTTCTCCATCCTGCCTCTATCTCTCTCTCTCTTCTCCATCCTGCCTCTCTCTCTCTTCTCCATCCTGCCTCTCTCTCTCTCTCTCTTCTCCATCCTGCCTCTATCTCTCTCTCTTCTCCATCCTGCCTCTCTTTCTTTCTCTCTTCTTCAGCCTACCTCTTTCTCTCTCTCTTTTCCCTCCTGCCTCTCTCTCTTTTCTCCATCCTGCCTCTCTCTCTCTCTTCTCCATCCTGCCTCTCTCTCTCTCTTTTGTCCATCCTGCCTCTCTCTCTCTCTCCTCTATCCTGCCTCTCTCTCTCTCTCTTCTCCATCCTGCCTCTCTCTCTCTTTTCCCTCCTGCCTCTCTCTCTTTTCTCCATCCTGCCCCTCTCTCTCTCTTTTGTCCATCCTGCCTCTCTCCCTCTCCTCTATCCTGCCTCTCTCTCTCTTTCTCCATCCTGCCTCTTTCTCTCTCTTTTGTCCATCCTGCCTCTCTCTCTCCTCTATCCTGCCTCTCTCTCTCTCTTTCTCCATCCTGCCTCTTTCTCTCTCTTTCTCCATCCTGCCTCTTTCTCTCTCTTTTGTCCATCCTGCCTCTCTCTCTCTCTCTTTCTCCATCCTGCCTCTCTCTCTTTCTCCATCCTGCCTCTTTCTCTCTCTTTCTCCATCCTGCCTCTTTCTCTCTCTTTTGTCCATCCTGCCTCTCTCTCTCTCTTTCTCCATCCTGCCTCTCTCTCTCTCTTTCTCCATCCTGCCTCTTTCTCTCTCTTTTGTCCATCCTGCCTCTCTCTCTCTCTCTTCTCCATCCTGCCTCTCTTTCTTTCTTTCTTCTTCATCCTGCCTCTCTCTCTCTCTCTCTCTTCTCCATCCTGCCTCTCTTTCTTTCTTTCTTCTTCATCCTGCCTCTCTCTCTCTCTCTTCTCCATCCTGCCTCTCTCTCTCTCTCTTCTCCATCCTGCCTCTCTCTGTCTTCTCCATCCCGCCTCTTTCTCTCTCTTTTGTCCATCCTGCCTCACTCTCTCTCTTTCTCCATCCTGCCTCTTTCTCTCTCTTTTGTCCATCCTGCCTCTCTCTCTCTCTCTCTCTCTCTCTTCTCCATCCTGCCTCTCTTTCTTTCTTCTTCATCCTGCCTCTCTCTCTCTCTCTCTCTCTCTCTTCTCCATCCTGCCTCTCTTTCTTTCTTTCTTCTTCATCCTGCCTCTCTCTCTCTCTCTTCTCCATCCTGCCTCTCTCTCTCTCTCTTCTCCATCCTGCCTCTCTCTGTCTTCTCCATCCCACCTCTTTCTCTCTCTTTTGTCCATCCTGCCTCACTCTCTCTCTTTCTCCATCCTGCCTCTTTCTCTCTCTTTTGTCCATCCTGCCTCTCTCTCTCTCTTCTCCATCCTGCCTCTCTTTCTTTCTTTCTTCTTCATCCTGCCTCTCTCTCTCTCTCTCTCTCTTCTCCATCCTGCCTCTCTTTCTTTTTCATCCTGCCTCTCTATCTCTCTCTCTCTCTCTCTCTCTCTTCTCCATCCTGCCTCTCTCTCTCTCTCTTCTCCATCCTGCCTCTCTCTCTCTCTCTTCTCCATCCTGCCTCTCTCTCTCTCTTCTCCATCCTGCCTGTCTCTCTCTCTCTTCTCCATCCTGCCTCTCTTTCTTTCTTTCTTCTTCATCCTGCCTCTCTCTCTCTCTTCTCCATCCTGCCTCTCTTTCTTTCTTTCTTCTTCATCCTGCCTCTCTCTCTCTCTTCTCCATCCTGCCTCTCTCTATCTCTCTTCTCCATCCCGCCTTTCTCTCTCTTTTGTCCATCCTGCCTCTTTCTCTCTCTCTTCTCCATCCTGCCTCTCTCTCTCTCTCTCTCTCTCTCTCTCTTCTCCATCCTGCCTCTCTTTCTTTCTTTCTTCTTCATCCTGCCTCTCTCTCTCTCTTCTCCATCCTGCCTCTCTCTCTCTCTCTTCTCCATCCTGCCTCTCTCTCTCTCTCTTCTCCATCCTGCCTCTCTCTTCTCCATCCTGCCTCTCTCTATCTCTCTTCTCCATCCTGCCTCTCTCTCTCTTCTCCATCCCGCCTTTCTCTCTCTTTTGTCCATCCTGCCTCTTTCTCTCTCTCTCTTCTCCATCCTGCCTCTCTCTCTCTCTCTCTCTCTTTTCTCCATCCTGCCTGTCTCTCTCTCTCTCTTCTCCATCCTGTCTCTCTCTCTCGCTTCTCCATGCTGCCTCTCTTTCTCCCCTGCTCCTCTCTCACTTTTCTTGAGAGAGAAAGAGAGAGAGAGAGAGAAAGTGCCTGGAAAGAAAATTAACCGAACGTGACAGATAGATCCAGGACACTCCTCCTACCCCAGTGCAGCGGGCGCACACACAGTGACACACACACACACAGTAACACACACACAGTGACACACACAGGTCAAACTCTCACTGTGATATTAATCCACTTGTAGTGACATTGCGGCCTGAAGAAGGGTCCTCACTAAAGGCCTGAAGTTCCGGGTCTGCTCTCCTCCGCAGCGCCGCGTCACACACCACGACACAATCATCTCCAGAGATCCACCAATCAGAAAGACAGAGGCACACCTGGGAGGGGGCGGGGACTATCGTCTGATGTAACACAGGACACTGCGGGAAAGTGAAGGTCACAAGTGGTGCAGGTGTGTGTTGGTGATGCACTGACTGTAGAAGAGCGGAGTGCATGAGGGGAGCCTGATTTGCATCATGTTTCTACAGCAGAGAGTGTTCCTGAGCATCTCGTCCAGAAACTACAGTCCAGCCCCGTACCTCGGTCATAGATGGCCCTAGACTCGGACGACAACCCCCTTCTACTCAAATATGTTGAGGGGTTAATGAAAGGGCACAAACTGTAAAGGGCTTCAGACTCAATGAGTTTCTACACCTCGCAGGTTTGTGTTTCATATCCGAAGTGTATCCACACGAGACCTTTCCTGCGTAAACAAACACCATTTAACACAAGCGTGGCAGTGAACACAGACGTACACAAACCAGGAGCTCCCCGGGAGCACGAAGGTACTTCACCTGTGGGCTAAGGTCTATGAGCCTCAAAGGTTAAGGTCAGACTCAAAATTTTAGCCACCATCTTTGAGAAACATAGTTGGATCTCTGAAGCTAAGAACACCCTGAGCGAGCCGGGCTCAGGCGGGCTTGGAGCGGGTCTATAAGCGAGGAGGACAATGCTGCACCTTCCTTCACCTCCCCTCCCCAAACACCTGAAGTCTCCTGCCAGTCGAGGGGATTGAACCAGCAATGTTCCAGTCCCAAACCCACTTCTCTAACCTTTAGACCACGGCTGCCCCTGCTACCTTTCTGAACATGGTGCGAGGGAGCCAATCACAACAAGTGTTTGGTGGGTTTACTCCTTGCATTTGAGGTGCTACCGGACCGGCCCGGCCCCTCCCCGCCTCATAGCTATGGTCAAGAGTCGGGCCGCACCTCGACTCCTTCCAGCTTCAAGTACAGCTTTCCTTTCCTGCCGTCCTTAAAGACACATGGAGGACTAGCGTCAAGACTCTTCAAGACTTCCACTGGCTTCCAACAGCTTCTAACACAGACTGAAGACCCATCTCTGTGTGACACACTTAGGTGAGCACTAATCTAAGTGCACACTGAAACTGTTTTTGCACTTAACTGCTTTCTTTCTAGGTCAAGCACTGACTAGACGCCGTGTATCGCTCTTATACTATGTTCTGTTCTTTCTAGGCTTCAGCACTGGCTTGTTCTGGCAGCGACTGAGCTCAGAGGGAACCTACTGGTACGAGCGAGAATACACACTCTGTCTGAACATCATTTACAGCGTCTGCTAAATGCTGTAAATGTAAAGTCAATTACGGTGCCGTGGCCGTCAATGCAGGGTGTAAACGGACTCAAAGACTCATCAATGAACTGAAATCATGTCCATCCACAGTGACACAGATATAAAACAGAGTCGAATATTAAGTGCTGTACGATTTAAACAATTATGGACCGATCTAGAGGGCGCCGTGAGCAAGGCATCGATGACTGAGCTGCTACACTGTCAGCATAGGGGCTACCTGCCTCTCCGTGTGTGTTTTGCAAAGAAAGGGCTAAATGCGGAGCCCAGACTTTGCTGTAAGATGATGGTTTCTTGTAGAATGTGTAGAAGCCTCATAAAGAAACACGGAAAGCTAAACGCTGCCTGTGCTGTGCCCAGTAGCTATTTCTGTGGTTGCCATTGTCTCAGAAATAATTGCCATAAATAATACTATTGTCTTTTTAAAGTCCATCTCATGGCACTGATGCAAAGATAATACAATAACGCAATAATAATGCAATTACGCCCCTTCAAAGAGCAAACTTTTAGCAAAAACCTATTATTAAAAATATTCAGGCACAGGAATTTGAGCATTAAAATGCGTAAATACTCGAAATATATAAACCAATAAAATAAACCCACTTATTTAAACATAAATCCACAAAACGGTTCCAGAACAGAGCAGAGAACAGAACAGTGCCAGCGGCTAAAACACTGGAGACATCACGGTAAACACAGTAAACACACAGCGCGTTTCCACCGGCAAGTTTCTGAACTTAATCTAGAACCGTTCTTCACGTTCCCACCGATATAAACTGGTTTAGTTCCCAGCAGGAGCCAAAGAAGGGTAGGTTTTTCAGTGCGAACCGTGACATTGTCCCTGGGCGTGTGGAGCTTCAGTAACTCAATCACATTTACAACATTTCATATGAATAAATGATAAAAAAAAAAAAAAAAAACAGGAACACGCTCCATTTGTGTGTGTTTCTGGGGCTGTGTTTGCCGTGAAACCATGCACTGTTTATCTCTGCCGCTGTATTCAGCCACAGCCGATGACGTATCCTTGATTCCCCTCTAATCTTGAAGAAACACGGGCCTCTTCACTGGAAAGAACCAAGGTTCCAAGAATCAGGAACGGAACCGGTTCAAGAACCTTCTTCTGGTGGAAAAGCGCTAACTGTAGACAACACTGCAGTCAGCAACAATCACTGAGTAATGTCCGTATACTGTAGGATAAATCTACAGTGTAATAATTGTGACAGACCTAATTATGATATGGTTTTAAGCCACAGTCATAAACAGGACAGAGATGTTTTCGGTGTCGGGGCACAGGGGTGAGGTCGGTTCTGAGACAGAGACTTACAGGTAGAAGCATAGAACTCTGCACACTTTCAGGGGTGAGGACATTCCTGTTTGACGTTTTTAGCCAAACAAGCCGCAGTGATGAGGTATTAAAGCCCAATAATCGGAGACATCCCGCTCCATTTAAAGCAGCACATGAAAGACTCCTTTGAGAGGAGAACATTCCTCACGCTTTTCTTCTCCGCACCTTTCCCGTCCTTCTGAATCTGTTCGCTTCATCCTTTCAAACGTGATTCGCCGGTTCAGTCAACAGAGACTCTCAACCTGTCGGAGCGAGGGAACTCCGCGCCGTCTTCAGAGAATCAAGGCCTTTCAGGTCTTTACAAAGGAGATTTTCCTCTGAAAGGTGTTTCCTAGGACAGTTTTTTTTTTTTTGGACTTTTACTTTGGAGCTGTGGATCATTTCTTCTGCTCAAAAGTACGACCAAATCAAACACAAAACCACAAATAAAACACTGTATACAGAATTATAATGTCTCACAGCTTCTTCCAAACCACGGACGGCATCTGGGACAGTGTCGGGGGGCAGCTGAGTCCATGGAAAAAAACAAACTTCGGTGTAAAATATGTCTTAAATTAAAACAATATAAAAGACAACTTTACATGAATCCAAGACAGAAACAAACAAACAGAAATTAAACCAACAAAACTAAAGATGAGTAAAGGAACTACGCTTAGGGAGTGGGCGATACGGCCGTGATGTGATAACACAATACTTCAGGGTATTTGGGTGATAAGAGTAATCTTGGTGATATGAAAAAATGTTATTATTTGCAAGAACAGACTACTGCAAGACTACCGCGGTCTGTGAGAAGTGTGGTGTGTTCTCTCTGTGTCTGTGTGGGTTTCCTCCGGGTGACTGTCTGTGAGGAGTGTGGTGTGTTCTCTCTGTGTCTGTGTGGGTTTCCTCCGGGTGACTGTCTGTGAGGAGTGTGGTGTGTTCTCCCTGTGTCTGTGTGGGTTTCCTCCGGGTGACTGTCTGTGAGGAGTGTGGTGTGTTCTCTCTGTGTCTGCGTGGGTTTCCTCCGGGTGACTGTCTGTGAGGAGTGTGGTGTGTTCTCTCTGTGTCTGCATGGGTTTCCTCCGGGTGTTCCAAAAACACACATTGGTAGGTGGATTGGAGATTCCAATGTTGTGAGTCCGTAGGTGTGAGTGTGTGAGTGAATGTGTGTGTGTTGCCCTGAGAAGGACTGGCGCCCCCTCCAGGGTGTGTTCCTGCCTTGTGCCCAGTGATTCCAGGTAGGCTCTGTAAACTGTAAACAACAGTAACTTTCCAAGATTCTAGTTTTGCATAAAATAAATAATGTAGCATTAATCTACCCCACAGCCAATTATAAACAACAAAGATTATACAACACCAAATAAAAGCAAGATTGAATAAATTTGAAGTTTAAAAAGTATGAATATTTTCTCTTCCTCTCACGGTGTCCCAGCAGCTCGAGGCAGAGGCTGAAAGCAGCATCAACACATTGTTGTTGTTCTTCAGTGTGGAGCAGCTGAGGATCTGAGGTGCTCCGGTGGGAGGCCGTGTAGAGCCTCGTATAAAATAATAAATGCACCTTTCGTTCCTCCATTAGCACCTTTCTGTGAAAACAGAACCAACGTCTGACACGAGCCACGCTCCAGAAAGTCCTCACACCAAGTCCAAGAACCGCATCTGGACTCAAATTAATGCTGCAACTGTTAGGCTACATTCACATTGGAAGCCTGATTAATTAAAGGAACAGTGTGTGGTGTATTTACAGTGACAGACTGCGGTGCTCCCTGAGCTGTAATAGGGAGAATACTACCTCTGACTCACTGGGACCGTCCTGTAAAACCAGACTATGGAACTCCAGCATCAGGGGCGGGGAACTCTCGCGAGAACTGTACCACTTTACGCCTCACACACACGAGCTACTACAGGTGAAGCTAGCTTGGTTTACTGGATACAAACATTATAGCAGACCGAGCAGTCAGAGGGAGTGAGGAGGAGAGAGAGAGAGAGTGTGTGTGCGTGAAAGAGAGAGTGAGAGTGTGTGTGTGTGTGAGAGAGAGAGTGTGTGTGAGAGTGAGTGTGAGAGAGAGACAGAGAGTGTGTGAGTGAGTGAGTGTGTGTGTGTGTGTGTGAGTGAGAGAGAATCAGAGAGTGTGAGTGAGAGAGAGTGTGTGTGGGAGAGTGAGAGAGTGTGAGAGTGTGTGTGTGAGAGTGAGTATGAGAGAAAGTTTGAGTGAGAGAGCGAGAGAGTAGGAGAGAAAGAGTGTTTGTGTGAGAGTGTGAGAGAGAGTGTGTGAGAGAGAGTGAGAGAGAGAGTGTTTGAGAGAGTGAGAGTGTGTGTGTGAGAGAGAGAAAGTGTGTGAGTGAGTGAGTGAGAGTGAGAATGAGAGAAAGAGTGTGTGTGAGAGAGTGAGAGAGAGTGTGTGTGTGTGAGTGAGAGAGAGAATGAGAGAAAGAGTGTGTGTGAGAGTGTGTGTGAAAAAGAGTGAGAGTGTGTTTGTGAGAGAGTGAGAGAGTGTGAGAGAGTGTGTGTGAGAGAGAGAGAGAGAGAGAGACAGACAGAGAGAGAGAGAGAGTTGATATCAGAGTGATGTTACAGTGGAGTGAGCTGAGAGAGACGTGAGGACACCAGGCAGACGCCTATGTCTTGGACTAGTCAGTAATAACATGTTCCACTTTGGTTGCCGTGTTGTTGTTAGTGATGAGTTTGTTTCCCTCATGTTTCTGAGAGTCACTGATCAGAGACCAGCCCCAGGGTTAATGCTAATTTAACAGATCAGTACACGTTAGGCGTTATATTAAAGCGAAGGTCTTTTGATTGTGGGAAAACACAGCTCTAAGCTCTGCATCTTTTAATGTGGAACAGTGTGTTTTAGGAGATAAACGACTGTAGTTTGTACGCAGCTGAAGTGTAGTTCGTAGCACTGTCGCTAATGCAGTTAGCCGTCTCCCCCTATGGAGCAGCAATAGAGCAACATCCTCATCTCGGTTTGTGCTTTTCAGCGTTTGGAGTCTCCCCGCTGTCTAAAAAGCCTCTAGATGCCTTTGCCATGAGCAGAGAGCTTGTTGGACACATCCTCTGAACATTTATAAAATATTAGCTCTGTTTGGCTGGTGATGTAAACACCTGAAGGGCGCGAGTGTGTCCCATTCTGCTCTCAACCCTCGCGCCCCTTCCACAACGTCATCAAAGGTCAAAGTGCACACACAGGGGATGCACAGCGCCCCCTGTCTGCAGCAGTGTTCAGCTCAGACCTGCTGCCTTCACCTGAGACCACTCCCTCTCGAGGGTTGCTATGGTCCCCACGCTGTGGTGGAAATGGCTAGAGAACCACACAATTGACACTTTGCTGGGGGCGGGTCCGTGTTTTCGACTACCACATGTTTATCCTCAGGTCCAGACTCTGTTGGTTCGCCTCGCTATGACGTAGACGTGTGGAAGCAGCTCCAGAATAAAACACACGTTTAAGACGTAGCGCCGGCCAGTTTTACTCATGAACGACTGTCGTGATCCTCTCAGTTTATCACACGCTGCTGCGGCACACGTCTCGTCCGGACTGGTTCCTTTAGTCTGTGAAAGTTGTGACCTGCCCCTGTTCGCTTGTTATTACAGGGGGCAGTGTTTATGTCCAGTGTAGATTTAGAGCGATATGACTTCTGTCCTGTAACTAAAACTGTTTCATATGATTCCACACTTTCCTCAGACTCTGAGCAAACACTGAACAGTTTGGAAACTCAGGCAATATTTCAGCAGGTAAAACTGGATCATTATCTTACATTCATTCTTTTCATTTGGTTTGTGTGTGTGTGTGAGTGAGTGAGAGAGAGAGAGAGAGAGAGAGAGAGAGAGACAGAGACAGAGACGGTATGTGTGTGTTTGACTTTTGATGACAGTGCTGAAATTACACTCAGGAACAGACAGGGGGAGCTCAGGAGCCAAAAAAGTTCTTCATCACCAAGTGTTCTGTAAATGTCCCTTATTTGTGTGTGCTGTGAATGAACGGGTCTCAGAGAGAGCTGCATGTGCGCACACTGATATCTTCCTGTGGCTCCGTCCCAAACGGGTCCCTAAGCCCTGTGTAGTGCATGCAGTAAGTTCTTAAACAACGGCTTCATCACCCACCAATGTGCAGTCTGTCCAACACACACCCATTAACTCTCAGCTCTCACCTGCACTGCACTGTCCTGGGCCAGAAGCCTTAGATCCATCACCGTGCAGTGCACTATGTAGGAAGCACAGAGCCGTTTGAGACACAGCCTGCTCATGATCACAGCACTAAGCGCATGTGCACAGGAAACCCAACCTGACCGCTCACACCCACCACATGCCTGCATCGGATACATGTCTGATCTCAGAGCTCATACCAAAGTGACTCAGATCTGATTTGGAAAGATGGGATTTGAGGCTACACTGTGGCTACACACTCAGCTGTAGTTTGTCTCCGAGTGTACGACAATCACACACTCTCCTTTACACACAAACCCCACCCAGCTTCACATCTAGCGCAGTCATTTCATTTGACATCAGCGTCTTGCGGTGCATCGCCCCCCACGGGACGCGACCTCCTGCTCCACGTTACTGAGTGTGTGCTGTGGAGTGTATCCTGTCTGTTCTGTATTCACTCCAGATCACTGCAGTGTTGCCATGTGCGTTTGTCCTTGCGACACACCTCCCCTGGTCTTTCACTCGCTCTCTGGCGGGCGCACACACACACACACACAGAGAGAGAGAGAGAGAGAGAGAGAGAGAGAGAGAGAAACATGCACACCACACTCACACACTCTCTCTCTCTCCTCTGAGAGTCTCCTGCTTTTGCTCAGTCTTTCTCTCTCTCTCTCTCACACACACACACTGCAGTGTATATGGTTATACCCGTACGCAGGGCCGTTGCCTGAACTAGTCAAACGTTGGTGCACCAGGGTTTACCTGGGGGCTGTGGATAGGGAAAGCTGCACTTTCAACACCTTCAAACAGTTTCTTTCAGCACAAAGCCTGTGTGCACCGTCTAAGACGTGAAGAACATGGATCAGACGAGAAGCTGGACTGCTCAGTGAATACTGACGCCCTCTACAGGAGAGACAGAGCGAGCTCTACTTCCTGAGGAGGCTCAGGTCCTTCAGGATCTGCCGGAAACTCCTGAGGATGTTCTGCCGGTCTGTGGCAGCCAGTAACACGATGGGTTAACAGCATTAAGAAGAGGGACCACGGGCGACTCCGTGCTGCGAAGAGAGCTGGAGTCCCTAACATCAGCGGCAGAGCGAAGGGCCCTCAGTAATCTGATGACCATCAGGGACAGTGCTGACCACCCTCTGGACAGTGCCATCATCAACAGAGGAGGTCTTTCAGCGGTAGACTGCTGTCCCGGTCCTGTTCAGTGAATTCAGATTCAGAAAGTCTTTTGTCCCTCAGGTCATTAAGTTGTTGAACGCCTCCCAGCACAGCCCATAATAATCCTGCGACTCTGCTGTACTCCACACAATTGAATGCTTACCTTCTCTATATATTTGCACTGCTGACATTACAACTGCACTATGGTACTGGTTTACACTGTTTACATCGGTTTAAAGGAGCAATCTGTAGGATATTTACTGGTCTTGGTCATAAAATGTTCAGGGTGTGTGATCATAGATTAAGGAAACCTTCATTCATTCAGTATCTGTAACCCTTATCCAGTTCAGGGTCACGGTGGGTCCAGGCGCAAGGCGGGAATACACCCTGGAGGGTGCGCCAGTCCTTCACAGGGCAACACACACACACACACACACACACACATTTGAGTCGCCAATCCACCTACTAATGTGTGTTTTTGGACTGTGGGAGGAAACCGGAGCACCCAGAGGAAACCCACGTAGACACAGAGAGAACACACCACACTCCTCACAGACAGTCACCTGGAGGAAACCCACGCAGACACAGAGAGAACACACCACACTCCTCACAGACAGTCACCCGGAGGAAACCCACGCAGACACAGGGAGAACACACCACACTCCTCACAGACAGTCACCCGGAGGAAACCCACGCAGACACAGGGAGAACACACCACAGCTCTCACAGACAGTCACCCGGAGGAAACCCACGTTGACACAGGGAGAACACACCACACTCCTCAGAGACAGTCACCCGGAGGAAACCCACGCAGACACAGAGAGAACACACCACACTCCTCACAGACAGGCACCCAGAGGAAACCCACGCAGACACAGGGAGAACACACCACACTCCTCACAGACAGTCACCTGGAGGAAACCCACGCAGACACAGGGAGAACACACCACACTCCTCACAGACAGTCACCCGGAGGAAACCCACGCAGACACAGGGAGAATACACCACACTCCTCACAGACAGTCACCCGGAGGAAACCCACACAGACACAGAGAGAACACACCACACCCCTCACAGACAGTCACCCGGAGCGGGAATCGAACCCACAACCTCCAAACCCCTGGAGCAGTGTGACTGCGACACTACTGCTACTTCTGCTGCACCACCGTGCCGCCCGATTAAGGAAACAGTCAAAGCTAAAACCCTGCTGTCTCTCACAGTATATTCTCTTTGAGAAGTGCCCAGTCTGGGGCGGATTTCCTGTGTCCCGCCCTCTGTCCAATCACATTACAGTCCAAACAGTGTCTCACAGCCATGAAATGACCAAGTGAACAGAGTTAATGTTATATTTTACTGGCCCCAAAAAGCCCCATTCCCTTTCTAAACATAACCTACTGTTGTTTCTACCCCTTTAAATGCTTCACCCTGATTGGCTGTAGAGCGAGGCACCCTCCCTCAGACTCCTCCTGTATTTAAATCATCTCAGTGGGAGAAAGGCAGCTGGTGAAAGAAATCTAATCATTGAAAACACATTTATTTTGTTGATTACTGTTTGTAAAGGCCATAGTGTGTGTGTTTTATTTAAAGAAAGTGAGGCATAGACGCAGTGTAAAGTCTGTGTTTTGTGTTTTATGTGAAGAAGGTGAATAAAGAGATGAATAAAAGGTGTAAATATCATTGTTTGTTTGTTTTAAAGAAAATATCGTGTTTCTCCGTGGTCTGTGTGTGTTTTAAACAAATGAAGGAGTAAGAATTGTGTTTGAAAAGTCTCACATTTTCACCTATTTAAGGTGGAATGGAGAAATCAAGCTTGGTAGCACACAGCGAATAGAATCGTTTCTCTAGTAGATAGATGTTTTAGTGACACGATGAGCATTTGTTGGTGTGTTTTCAACGGATAAGAAGTGTTTAAAACGAGTTTTGTTTATAAAACCCAGCGCTAGCTTTAGCTTCGAGTAGCTGTTTAAGGTGGAAATGAGTATTCAATAACAAGCTGGAGATTATCATAAATAAGACTCTTTAATGGACACATTTAAGGTGGAACTAAATGCTCGAACATGCCATTTTTGAATAAGAAACAAGGATCCGTCTCGTAAAATGGCATTTATGGTTGAAGGGAAGTAAAGTTAAAAATGTTAAGGTGGTTCAGACAGAACATTCTTGTAAATGCAGGGGAAACTGCAGCGCCTCTTTGTATTGTTGCCTTTTTTTAAGTAGATAATTGTTTAGTGACATCACACACAATTGGTTTTGTGTGTTTTAAACAAATAAAGTGGAAAAATGATTGCTTCAAAAGGTTTCAAAAGCTTTACGCTTGTTCCCGCTTTTAAGGTGGAACAGAATTCCAGTAGCTGGTGAAAAACAACAGTAAGACTCGTAAACGGACATTTAAGGTGGAACGAAATGTTTGACTACGGAAATGGTGAATACCCAGTAAACAAGGAACGTCCCTGAACGTTCAAAATGGGTCTAAAAGTAGTGTGTCCGTCAAGGACATATTTTAAACGTCAACGGACGTCTAAAATCCATCTTAATAAGTTAGTTAAGTGTTGACCAATCGATAACGTCAGTGGACGTCCAAAACGTGTTTTATACAAGTAATTTATTTCAGGACCAATTAAAAACGTCAATGGACGTCCAAAATA